>NC_041386.1:286722851-286777719 GCF_002162155.2 Triticum dicoccoides
CGATGCTCTCGAAGTTTCTTCAACACTAGCCTTAGATGTTCGGCATGTTCCTCCTCGTTCTTGGAGTAGATGAGTATATCATCGAGATAAACTACGACGAATTTATCCAAATACTCCATGAAGATTGAGTTCATTAACCGAGAAAAGGTGGCTGGAGCGTTGGTTAAACCGAAGGACATGACGGTGTACTCGTATTGGCCATAACGAGTAACAAAGGCCGTTTTAGGAATGTCCCCGTTTCTGATTTTGATTTGATGGTAGCCCAACCTCAAATCCATCTTGGAGAAGACTGAGGATCCAGCGAGCTGATCATACAGGTCGTTGATCCTGGGGAGCGGATATTTGTTCTTGATTGTGACCAAATTGACAGGTCGATAATCTACAACCATCTGGTCCGTACCATCCTTCTTCTTGACGAATAGGACGGGGCAAGCCCACGGAGATGAACTAGGTCGGATGAAACCCTTTTTCAAGGACTCATCGAGTTGTTTCTTAAGCTCGGCTAGTTCTAGTGGTGCCATCTTATAGGGTCTTCTAGCAATCGGAACGGTTCCTGGGATGAGGTCTATTACGAACTCAACATCCCTGTCAGGTGGAACACCTATCAATTCCTCTGGGAAGACATCCGGGAAGTCACGGACTACCAGAACGTCCTCAAGGTCTGGCAAAGGGCTGGCGTTAAGAGAATATAATTGTCGCTCGGCTAACCGGGTCAAGACATTGACTATCTTGCCCGAAGGATGAGTGAGTTGGACAGTCCTAGAGAAGCAATCAATTTTGGCATGATGAGCTGACATCCAGTCCATACCCAAAATGATATTAATATCTGAAAATTTGAGAGCTATCAAAGATGCAAGGAAAACAAGTCTGTCGACTTGGATTCCATTTCCATAACTTACCCTGGAGGTCTGCCATCTAGAACCGGGAGTAGAAATTTCCATAGTGGATGGTATGTCACAGAATGCGGTGTTATGCAAACGAGCATAGTTCTCGGATATAAATGAATGAGAGGCTCCTGTATCGAAAAGAACAGATGCCGGGTGGCAATTAACAAGGAGCATACCGAGAACGACGTTGGGATCCTCTTGAGCTTCTTCGGCAGAGATACAGTTGACATGGCCACGTGTAGCGGTGGCCGGCTTGGCGTGGAACACTTTCCCTGTCGGCTTGCCACGGCTAACAGCTTTAGCAGATTGGTTGGGGTTGGTCTGGGGACACTCACGCATATAGTGGCCAGATTCCCCACACTTGAAACAAGTCACGGAACTGGTACGTGGAGGAGCATTGTTGGTTGGACCCCCATAGGGCTTGGCTGGTGCAGACTGTTGAACGGGGCGAGGCGCCTGGAAGGATGGCCTCGGTGTGAACCTAGGTGGCAGGGCAGTGTTGGGCACCCACACGCGGCGCTTCTGAGGACCCGCACCGGATGAGGAACCCATGTCACGGCCATGCTTGCGTGTTGCGTCATAATCAGTCTGACCAGTCTCAGCACTGATGGCCTTGTTAACAAGTTTCTGAAAAGATGTGCACTCATGCAGACGGAGGTCGCGGCGAAGCTCAGGACTAAGTCCCTTACGGAACCTTGCTTGCTTCTTGGCATCAGTAGAAACTTCCTCAGTTGCATATCGTGCGAGGTTACCGAACTCCCTGCTGTAAGCATCCACAGAGAGTCGGCCCTGAGAGAAACTGCAAAATTCCTCACGTTTACGGTCCATGAGACCCTCCGGAATGTGATGTTCACGGAAAGCCTCGCTGAATTCAGCCCAAGTAGTGACATGGCCCGCTGGGCGCATAGCTCCATAATTCTCCCACCATAGACTGGCGGGGCCTTCAAGATGATATGCAGCAAAGGTGACCTTGTCAGCCTCAGCTACCAGCGCGGAACGCAGCTTGTGGGAGATACTGTGAAGCCAGTCATCAGCGTTGAGAGGCTCGACGGAGTGGTGGAACGTGGGTGGATGTAACTTGATAAAATCACTGAGTGACACCACGTTAGTCCTCTGATGGTGTGCTGTGTTCTGTTCAATACGCTCCAACAAACGGTTGGTCTCCCGCTTGTTTCTTTCGGCTTCCATCATAACCTCGGCTAGGGAAGGAGGATGAGGCAGATTTGCATTCCTGACTTCACTGCCTTCGGCCTGCTCTTGAGGAGCAGGGTTAGTGCGCGTGTTGACCATCCTAGGTAAACAAGACAATGATTTAGTCAGGATGATAAAATTCCAACATAGGATACAGAATGTAAGGAATAACTCGGAATGCAAGATGATCATCCGTATGACATGGTAGATACAGAAACTGCTTCTTTATTCCATCGTCATACACACCATACAGGGTTTAGTACAAGACCAAACAAAGTACTATTACGGTGAAAAGAGGATTACATCTCATCGGAGGCATTCCCAGCTCCTATACATTATTTTTCTACACCTCCGGAAGGCGATACAGCTAGGTCATATCCCACGAGTCACGCAGGACGATAAATGACACAGCTAACACGAACTAGTGATACTACCACTAACTCAGACCGATCCGTAGTAGTCCTCGTAGAAGTCACCTCCATAGCCTGGAAGCTCAACATGATCATCCGGAAACAGACGATCTCGCGGAGCTTGTGGACCATAGGGGCTAGGATGAGGTCTTGGACCAACAGACGGTGGCCTGCGGGGACCGCGAGGTGGGGTGATGCCTCCTACATCACGCCAACCCATCACGTCTGGCAGAGCAGATCTCACAGGATAGAGATCGCGCATATCCGAATATCCAGCTTGCACCGCCGGTGCAAACCGAGTCAATGTGGCCCAGTGGTTAGCACGGGTATTGAAGAGCTCTAACCTCAAGGCACGGTTTTCACGGTCCTTATCCTCGAGCATCTCAGCAGTGGTGCGAGTCCGTGAATCCTCCTGGGTAGGGTCAGCATAGATAGCCTGGAGATACCCTTGTGCTCCCGGAAGTGATCCTGGCATATACAGGAAATCAGAGTCCCGAGATAGGCCAGACCTGACTCACATGATGGTCATCATAGAGTAGGCGGCGTCCTGCACAGCCATCTCAATAGTAACCCCGAGTCCATAGGAGCAGTGAAGGGGCTTGGTGGACCCAGGATAAGATGGAAATATCCTGACAGTGCAGAGATACTGGCTTTGATTAAAGTCTCGGAATTGCTCTTCGACCGTGTACTCAGGATACCAATGGTATCCAGCCTCAGTCATTACCCTGACCAACATGGCAGTATGGCCGGGTACATCTAGGCATCGAGTCAGGCGAACCACTTGATTGAGGTCGCGAGTGGCCATCTGAAAGCACAATCATAATGCAAAGGCATTAGAATTTCTAGCAAAATTTCGGCAGCATAACAGCTGTAAATGCTCAAGAAGGATTTTGAGACATTTGACAAAGGATTTCATACACACTCAACATCATCATATCAAAGTTCTGAATCCATCCTAACAACATAACGTGGTAGTAGAACTGAACTAGGCTTGTATCCATCAACCCTATAAGGTACTACTGATTAGTAACACGTGATCCTGATAGAGAGAATAGATCCTAATTCCTTAACCCCCGGTGGAAGAATAGACTGACTCAGATCAGAATGTCATAAGATAAAGGAGTAAAAAGAGCCTTACGTTCCACCCACAAACAATTCCCCTACATATAACTAAAGAATTTCTAGACTCAACATGGACCAGTTTGGCTTGGAGAACCTACAGGCAGTCCGGCTCTGATGCCAACGCTGTCAGGACCCCGACTCGATGTCACATCGATCTAGCCGGTAACACCTCAGATCACTTTGCGGCCTCACGCACGGTATCCCCACGGGTGTCGCCTTACCTTTGCCCGGGACCGTTTGCGCCTTTTGGCTCACGTATCTGATAGTGTCGCTAGCATCCATATGATAAAGAGCCCGGGCTGACATGACTAGTCGTAAACCCAAAGTGGCACAGACTTACAGGGACAGGCATCCATGACCCAGCTTCGAACGTGTCGGTCATCAACAAGTGGGTCCGGGCTGTAGCACTGGGCTAGCAGGACTCCGGTAAACCGGGCTGTAGCGGGCTAACAGGACTCCGGTACTCAATGCGTGACATTTCCCCGAAGGGACAGACACCGGAACAAAGAAGGACACATGCCGGCCAGCCTAAGTGTTCCAGAGCAGTAGCAAGCTACCATGGCTCAGCGGTAACACTAGGAGACATTTCCTGTAAGAGAGGCTACTAAAGATAAACAACTAGATAGTCAGATCCCACACATACCAAGCATTTCAATCATACACACAATATGCTCGATATGTGCAAATACAACAAGGCATCACAACATGACTCTACGACACAAGTACTTTATTTAAGGCTCAGAGAGCCATACATAACATACACAAAGGTACGGGTCACACGACCCAGCATTCAAGTCGTACAGTCATACAAACTAGCAGCGGAAGTAACTTGTCTGAGTACAGACAACTAGAAAAATAGAAGAGGCTTGGAAAGCCTAGCTATACTACGAGGTCCTTCACAAGCTCAGGATCACCACCTGGGCCTTAGCCTACTCATTGATGTCAACGTCTACGTAGAACCCATCAGAAGGGGTTGGAGCGTCTTCTGTAAAAATGTAAATTATAGCAACATGAGTACAAAGGTACTCGGCAAGACTTACATCAGATCCTACATACATGCATATTATCAAGAAGGGTTGGTGGAGTTATTGCAGCAAGCCAGCTTTGACTCTTGGCTAGGCTAACCTACGAGACTCCAACTTGAAATGGTTTGCGCACACGAGTCCGCTACTCACCACTTCAATACACTACCGAGGATTCACCTCCGTCTTCCTGCGGAAGAGCCCTCCTCGGCACTCACACTTATCTTGATTCTTTTAGTAGTTTCCGTTTACTTGTCTATGAACTGTATAGGCAACCAAGTAGTCCTTTACCGCGGACGCGGCTATTCGAATAGATCATGATAACCCTGCAGGGGTGTACTTCTTCATACACGCTCTCACCACTTACCGTCGTTTACACGACATGTACTCGGCAACCTTCAAGCGGAAGCCCAATGTGGGTGTCGGCCACGACCTACCTAATCACCTAAGCCTCCAGTAGAGGTTTATCGCCTATCCAGGTTCCATCCGTAGGGAGTCCGGCCGAGGTTTCCCATATGGCCCCGAACGATGTGAACAGGGTTCCCGAGATACCTAAAGGGTATTCGGTACACCCGGCCACGTACCTACCGCATCACAGCCCACCCCTACGGTCAGCGCTGTCCACGGCCTCCAGTAGGCTACAAACACCAGAAACTACTTGCAACTCCTGGACGGAGAACTAGGGTGAATAAGAAGCCGAGAGGGTCCATTGGTTTCGGGCCCAATGCATGGTAGTAGCTGATTCTTAAATCACACATACAGATCTCAGTGCTTAAGGTCGGCTTCAATGAAACAACCCACCATGTACTCCTACATGGCCTCTCATCGATACCTTTACCAAATCGTGTTCACCACACCACTCTCATTACCGACATAATCATTTCACTCTAGCCCATCACCCAGATGAACCAGACCTGACACGACTCTAAGCATAGCAGGCATAGCAAGGTAGGAACAACACATACATATGGCTCAATCTACTCCTACACATGCTAGTGGGTTTCATCTAGTTACTGTGGCAATGACAGGTCATGCAGAGGAAGTGGGTTCAACTACCGTAGCACACAGCAGTTTGAAACATGTTGTCTTAATGCAGTAAAAGAGAGCAGGAGCGAGAACATGGGATTGTATCGATATGATCAAATGGTTGGTTGCTTGCCTGATGGTTCGATGCACTGATACAGTTCTTCGTTAGGGTAATCACGATACTCCTCGGAGGCAGAACCTGCCGCAAAGAACACCGATACACAACCATCACCAAACAATGTGCATCAATATGATGCATGCATGAAACATAGCAATATGAGTGTGTTGGGCTAATGCAACTAAGACAAGAAGGGTTTGAACCAATTTGAATCAAAGATTCAAATTTCAAACTCAAACATGGCCCTTTAAAGTGTTTTTCCTTGTTCTGTATTAAACATCAGGTTAACTTGTTTAATCATGCATGAAAATAGTACAGATGGATAGATTGGATTTTTCTGATCATTTTTCATATATAATTTGTCTGATTTGGAGTTACAGAATAAAAGTTATGAATTTTTAAAGTTTAAACTATATTCTGGAATTTCCTATATTAGATTAATTCCAGAAAATCAATTATTGCGTCAGCCTGACGTCAGTGTGAGGTTAGCAGGTCAACGAAACATGTCCAGGTCAAACCTGACAATGGGTCCCGCGTGTCAGGGTGATTAATTTAATTAAAGTTTAAATAAAACTAAACCTGTTTAATTAACAGGGCTGGGCCCCACCTGTCATTGACTCAGGGGAGTCAACCAGGGCCCACCCGTGGTCAAACCCGGGTCGGCTGCACCGGCGTTTAGCCGCCGGCGAGCCCGACGCGGCGGCGGAAGTGGTTTTGGCTGTTTCGGCCACCAAATGGGTCGCGGAGACCACCGGAGTGGAGCTGAGGACGAGCCGCAGCTCTTGGTGGAGTCCGTTGGGGTCGGGGTGGCCGGAGTTGGCGCCGGCGACGACTTTGGCGGCCACCGGGGTTCGGCCGAAGACGAACTTGACGCTAGAGGGGTCAGTGAGGCGCGGGGAGTAGCTAGCTAGGTGCTACGTGACGCGGTGAGTATGATGGACACCGTGGAGTGGTCGGAGGGTGACCGGGAGCACGTCGGCGACGAGCTCCACGGCAGTGGGTGCGGTTGAGCTCCGGGAGGTCGCTACACGGCTCGGGAGCAAGAAAAGGAGGGGGGAAAGATGGCTAAGCTCACAGTGAGTGCGACGAAGCCCTTGGTGCGGCCGGAGATGGACCGGAGCGACGACGGCGTTGAAGGGGATCTCCGGCGACGGCGGTTCGGGCGAGGTCGTTGCGGTGGACTCGGGCGTTGCGAGCGCTCGGGGCTCGGCTTGCTCGATGGAGTGGACAGCGGCGGAGCTCCTGGACACGATGAGAGGACGCACGGGCGGCGGGAAGCACGGCTACGACGAAGGCACGGCGATGGTGGCGTCGGTCATGGCGGGGGAGCGCGAGGGGGAGGAGCTGGAGAGAGGAGGGGGTGTCTGGGGGGTTCGGGGGAGCGAGGGAGGCTGATCCACGACGTCACCGGGTGCGGGGAGCGGCGAGGCGGCGAGCAGGTGTGTGCCACGCGCTGCGGTCGCCTCGGGCACCTGCCTGCCTGCCTGGCCGGCAAGCAGCTCGCTGGAGCGGCGCTGGGCTGGGCCGGCAGGTGGGCTGGAAGCAGGCGTCAGGTAAGTTTTTCCATTTCTTTTCGTTTCTGTTTTTTTAATACTTCTGCAACTTTGTTGAATTAAATAAAATACTTAGGCAACTCCTAAAATCACCAAACTACTCCTGGTCCATAGTTGGATTATTTCCAACATGAAACATTTTAGTTTGGAGATATTTGAGCATTTAAATATTTTATATAATTTTAAATGCCCAAATTCAAATATTTATGATTTAATTCAAAAACCCTAAGATGGCCTAGGAAAATGTGCATCACTTTTGGCAGAGGTTCTGAACCAAGACAAAAAATGATGGGCATTTTAGAAGGGCATTTCAGGTTCATTGAAAAAGTTTTTAGTAAACCCTAATTGGTTTCAGAGGGGACTGGGGGTTCTATCATCCCCATTTCAGGTTTCTGATGAAAGAGTAAACATGATGCAACACTCTAATGCATGGCTAACTAGGATGTGACAGGTCAACATTATCTTTATAAAACTTTAATTCCTTTGTTGCACAAATAGACTCAGCATAAGCAGCATCACCTTCTTCACATTCTAGGGCTATTTTCCGGCTTCCATGTACTATGATGGTGCCTTTGTAACCCGGCATCTTGAGCTGCAGATATACATAACACGACTGAGCCATGAACTTAGCATAAGCCGGCCGTCCAAACAGGGCATGATATGGGCTTTTGATTTTAACCACTTCAAAAGTTAACTTCTCAGCCCTAGAATCATACTCATCCCCAAAGGCTACTTCCAGCTCAATCTTACCAACTGGGTATGCCGACACCAGGTACAATACCATGAAAAATAATGTTGGATGTTTTAAGACTCTTATCAGTTAACCCCATGCGAGGAATGTCTCATAATAGAGGATGTTGATGCTACTGCCTCCGTCCATGAGCACTTTAATGAACTTATACCCACCAACCTAAGGCGCCACCACCAAAGCCGGATGACCCAGATTATCAACCCGGGGTGGGTGATCCTCCCTACTCCACACAATAGGCTGTTCGGACCATCTCAAAATAACGTGGAACCGCCGGCTCAACAGCGTTTATAGCCCTCTTATGAAGTTTTTGGTCCCTCTTGCACAAACTAGTGGTGAATACGTGGTACTGCCCACTGTTCAGCTGTTTTGGGTTACTCTGATACCCAGACTGCTGTTGTTGTTGTTGTTGATTACTTTGGCCGGATTGCTGATTATAACCACCTTGGTTACCCGGATGGCCCTGGCCGTGAACACCGCCTCTGCCTGAGCCGGCGCCCGGGCCATGAAAGCCGCCACCGCCTAAACCGCCGCCAGGTCCATGGTTACCATCAAACATGTTGGAATTTTTAAATGCCTTCATGATCATACAGTCCTTCCACAGATGGGTAGCTAGCTTCTCCTAGGTGCCGTGTCTCGGACAGGGTTCATTTAGTAGTTGCACAAGGGTGGGACCTGACCCGCCTGACCGAGGAGGTGGCCTCCCCTTGAGCCGTTGGTTGTTGCCCTGTGTACTGGTGTTAGCCACAAACTCGTCAGCCTTACATTTATTACCTCCTTGATTTGCCGGGTTATGCTGGTGACCCTTGCCATTGCCGTTCTTTTTTCCCTTCCCTACCTTCTCTTCATCAGACGCGGGATCCTTAGTACTATCCGAATCAGCATATTTGACCAGAGCCGCCATCAACTAGTCCATGTCATGACAATCACTCTTGAGCCGCCCCAGCTTCTGCTTCAGAGGTTCAAAATGGCATTTTTTCTCCAACATTAAGACTGCAGAGCCGGCATCCATCTTATCAGATGAATGTATTATCTCCTTGACCCGGTGCACCCAATGGGTCGTGGACTCACCTTCCTCTTGCTTACAGTTAGTCAAGTCCACGATTGATATAGGCTGCTTACATGTGTCCTTGAAGTTCTGAATGAACGGGGCTTTTAACTCTGCCCATGAGCGGATGGAGTTGGGTGGCAACCCTTTCAACCAAGTGCGAGTTGTTCCGTCCAACATCATAGTGAAATATTTAGCCATTGCTGCGTCGCTCACCTCCAATAGCTCCATCGCCATCTCATAACTTTCAATCCATGCCCCGGGTTGCAAGTCGGCTGTTTAATTAGGCACCTTACGTGGCCCCTTAAAATTCTTTGGCAAGCACTCATTACGTAGAGCCAGCACCAGGCAAGGGACACCTCATGTCCTTGTGGACAATCCTGCCTCAACAGAGGTTGCTGGATAAACCGGAAAAGCCTGATGAGCCGCCTGCTCAGCTGCCAGTTGAACCGCCCGCTCAGCCTCCCGACGGATCCTCTCCTGATCCTCATGCGTGCGCGGTTGGTTACGGCGTTGGGCATTGCTTGACATAGCCGCTGAGTCCATATGATTTCTATAGCTCGGGCTCAGGCTTGGGCGAGGGGTTGAATGGATTCTGGCTCGACTATAAGAGTACGCATTTTGCTGCCCCAGGGCTGTTTGAAGAAGTTCTCTGACCCTTCGTGTTTTGATCGTCGTTGGAGAGTCGCCTTCCATTGGGAGAGCTGCCAGACGGGCCGACGTAGCAATTAAATTCTCCAAAGGGTTAGAGAAGTGACCCGGTGGTACTGGCGTGTAATGAGGCGGAGTAGTATTCACACGGGGTGGTTCCATGGCCCTCAGCTGAACCGGCGCCCCCGTCCCGGGTGTTCCGATCCGGTTTACCTCTGGTGGGTTGCTGGGACCGGCCCCGGGTGTGTGGAAAAGGTTCCTAGGATCGTAAGTCGGAGGAAGACGTGACTGAGTTTTCTGGTGTCTTCTCCTCATGACCTCGTTTGATGCGTTCAGATCCACCGAGAGCCGGAAAGACTCTGCTTGAAGCTGCCGAGCACGAGCATCCAAAACCGCCCGCTCCGCAGCCATCCTTACATCTTTTGCCGCTAAATTTTCCTTGGCTTGTGCCACCTCTTCACGTAGTCGTGCCACCTCTGCATCATGCTGAGCCTTATCCACCGGCTCAACCACAGTAGTCAACAGAGCCGTCATCTTATCCATAAGGTCCATTAGTACTTGAGCCGGCGGCGCGCGGGGTCTCCTGACCCGGCTGCTGCCGACCCGGTGGTTATTGCGGCCGTAGCCGTAGAATTCTGCCCGGGTTGAGTGCCAGCCATGAAGACTCCGGCTCAATTCGGCGGCTCGGAGGGGTCCGGAATACTGCTGCCATCGAAATAGCCCCCAAGCACGCCATCTTGTAGCTGACACAAAGAATCTGTCTCGCATGTGGACGATGCATCATCAGAGCAGACGACCGTCTCACCACCGTCTATCGATCCTTCAGAAAATTCCCCTCCATGGATGCAACCCATGAAGGCCCGCCGCACGATGGGTTGAGCCCGGGCGGGTCTCACGTGTTGAGCCGTCTCGATGAGGTTGGTGCAGACGTCCGGCTCAGGGCCTGACTCGCCGATCCGGTCGATGAAGACATGGATTCCGCCGAAGGGGACCCGGTACCCGTACTCAATCGAGCACGCGTCAGGGCCCCAGCCTTCGTCGTCGATGTAGAGCTTGCCGCGACGACTCTTGGTCATCCGTCCCACAGCGTATCCCTTGAGCCCTTCAAAGTTGCCCTTCAAGAACTCAAATCCACCGTGCGCTGGCCCCACGGTGGGTGCCAACTGTCGTGGAATTGTCACGACAGATGTCCTAGGATAAGGACTTAGTCATAGGGCCATCACAACTAGGAAGCTTAAAGGTGTTAATCGGGACAAAGGACATGAGAGGTTTATACTGGTTCGGCCCCTTACGGTGAAGGTAAGGCCTAGTCCACTTGATGTTGTATTGCTAGGTTTCTATGATTGATCTGTTGTTTCTTGTCCTAAGCCGCCGCCGGGTCGTCCCCTTATATACACGGGTTGACGCCTGGCAGCCTACAGAGTCCCGGTCGGCTCATAAAACGTGTCCGGCTCAGTGACTTCTTTTATACGCCTTTCTTTACAAGTATTTCTTTACATATGGCGGTTTACAATATTGGGTCG
The DNA here is from genome assembly GCF_002162155.2 of Triticum dicoccoides. Lineage (NCBI taxonomy): Eukaryota > Viridiplantae > Streptophyta > Magnoliopsida > Poales > Poaceae > Triticum > Triticum dicoccoides. The sequence continues at coordinate 286,734,151 of NC_041386.1, forward strand.
TAAGCCGCCTCTGGGCTTAGGCCTTCTACAATTCTTAATAAACTATCACCTTGAATATTACTGGGCTTCTCTTAACAATCCACCATTAGGGTTGAGCCGGCCCCTCCTGGGCGGGTCATACCTGAAAGTTATATTCCCAACAAGGGGTGAATGAATGTGGCCATTATACTCTAAAGTATGCGGGATCCTATAATGGTGAAAAGATCGTTGAGAACATTTGAAATAAAGATGTGGGTTCTAGTTGAGATTTTCACTTTTCTGTGTTTGGCTGATTGTGTATTCTTCTTTTTATGTGTCATGATTTTTGATAATTTGTTTTATTGTTCTGCAGCCTCGTATTATTGATTGGAATGCTGAGGATCTGTATAGATTTGTGTTCAACCAGAATAACCATCTTCTGGTGACGGAGCTTCCCAAGGAGGTTCAGGCTTTGGCTCTGGTTCATAGAATAAATGGTCATCATTTGCGTAGTGAAATGGATAGTTGTGTGATATATCTCTTGAAAGCATTGTAGGCTTTGTTTGTAGTGTTTGGATGTCTTGTCAAGTACTATGTAATAACTGGTAAATTTTGTGTTGTGTTTAAGTGTGGCACAATGTTTAACAAACTTTTTTTCCATGATGATAGTGTGGTTGAAAAGTTGTTTCACTTGTGTATGTTTCATTGGGAATTTGTTTTGGTTAAGTTTTATATTTTGTACTGAAGTCTTATAAACTAGTTGAACTGAAAACACCTTTTTCCAAGTTCATTATGAGTTGTTGCTGAAAAAGTGAGATTTATTTTATTTTCACCTCTCCCAACCTAGGTTGGACCTTTATAGTTTATGTACCCTCTTTTCTTGTACTTATGGTATAGTTCTGTTAGTACTGAATTGTAATCTCATTCAGTGTAAGGCATTAAAATTTGGTGTCACGATAGCACTTGTGGATCTAGCGTGAGTGAAGTGACGCTTCCTTGTTATGTAGAACTGATTTCATATAATGTATTAGAACTGAAGTTTTTTGGGGATTGAAATTATTTACGACGAAGTTGCTACATGATCTCTAGCCAGATTTTATTGAAGTATAAGAAATTTCGCAAAATTTGAGAGCCAAATTTTTGTTTGAACTTCTTGAATTTTAGCAGTTGAACTTCATAGTAAAAGTTAAAGCACTAGTTTAAATTGGCTACATTTAATAGATAGCCGTATTAAGTTCATAATTACTTCACTAGTCAATGTTGGCGGATGCTTCTATTGTTTGTTTTTTGTTAATTTTTGTCCTTGGTTGAAATTTGGTTGAGTCTTGACCTTCTTTCTCAAGGCATTAATTGGTATCATCATAGCACTTACGAATAAACTAAGTTGTTCTAAGATTTCAATTGTACTAGTACTTTGATCATTTTATTTTATTTTGTGTTGTTTGAAACTAGTACCTCGCTGGTCAATGTGGGCTAATGCTTCTGTTGTCTTTCCTATGATTTTTCTCCTTGGTCGAACTGATATCGTTTTTATTTAGTTTTGGCCTTTCTTTTTTCTAGGTTGTGGTTCTTCTCAAGGCAATGTTTGCTATCATCATAGTAATTGCCGTATAGACTAAGTTGTACTGAGATTTCAGTTGTACTATTACTCTTATTCTTAGTGTTTTAGGGAATGCGAACTGAAGCTTCCCGTTACTTTTTATTTTTGTAGAATGAATGTACTGTGTGTTCAAGTGTACCAGAACTTTCAATCCTAGCATGCTCGTGACTAGGAAATACGTACTGATGGTTCTTTGATTTTCCTGTTGTAGTACTTAGTAATTTTCTAACTACTATTAGCATGATGCTGTTAGTACTAAATGTTGTCCTCGGCTGAAACATAGTCTTTTTAGTGTTCTTCTGAAACTAAAAACTGAATTTTAGTGTCATAGTACTACCGTACATGACTAAGCTATACTTAGCGTCCAACGCTACTATTTGTTGTTGTCCTTAGTTAGCCTGCAACTGTTTTTTTGTGAAAATATCCATGTGTTATTTGTTGCTCCATGACTAGTGCTACATAGTAGCCATCAAGTTTCATTCACAACCTACTTCAACTTTAAATGATGGATAAACAAAATAGGAAGCTAGCAAACTTGTCGAACAACATAAGCAAACGATGTACTTAATAGACATAGGAAAACCTGTTCAAATCCTGACACACATAACATAAGGAAGCTGGTTCAACCTAATGAAAGAAAACTACAAATCTGAAACAACAAGATTAAGGACAAGCAGAAGCGTGAGCAACACAAAGGCGGACTTTCATGCCTCTTCATCCCGCGAAGTTGCAGTTGTAGTAGGGGTCAGCCTCCTGCTCTTTTGAAATATCCCAACTTGTCATGATGTTGTCGATTATCTTCCATGACTTGTATGTGGCGTATGCATCTACTCCTGCGTACTCGATGAGCCTGTCTGGAAGCAGGCTGATCCCCACAGTTTGTGGTCTTCCTCCGTGTCGATCTTCTTCTGCATGCCTTTGTAGATTGGGTGGATGACGCTTCCTGCAACATCTGCCAAGGAGTCATAGAATTTGTTGTTGGTTGGAACTTTCCACTTGCGCTGCATGTCGATGAAGTTGTTGGGGTTGATCTCCAAACCAGACTTGTTCAGCATCCGCTTGTCACCTCCAATGCTGAAGCCGCTAAATGTGTACAATTTCTCCTCCTGCAGGAACTCTTTGAGGTGCTTGGGCCTGCAAGGGGGGAGACACATATTGAATATTAGTGTTATTTTTTGAAGATTTAATTCTCCTACTTTTTGGTTTACAAGTGATAATCCATGAGGTTGATACTTATATAGTACAAGTCATGGATGAATGTAGTTCAGAAACAAGTACACAAAGTCCTGAAATTAAATTCAACTACACCATGTTATTTTTCTTTTTTGGTATCTTCAGTGCTTCACCAAATGCTTCACCAAGTTCAAGAACCTATTTTACCAGTCAATGATATATTTTCTACTTACTTCAAGTTTAGTTTTCTTTTTTGTTGAATAAAAGACCTATACCAGTGCTTGATACATCTTTGTGCATCAATTCTATATCAAGTTCAGAAATTAATTTGAGAAACATGTGCATCAAGATATGGACCTATACCACTTCACCAAACATCTTTTAATACATCAATTCTATAAACTATACTAGTGCAGCAAGATCAGAATCTATGCTGGTACATCAAGTTCAGAAATTAATTTGGTGAAATTTTTTTGAGATGCTAATCCAGTGCATCTGTTTCAGATGACTAATCTGGTGAAACAATCCACTTCACAATTTCAGAAATGCATGTAACTTGAGAAACATGTACTCATGCATCCACTTCACAAACTATAGTAGTTCATCTAGTTGGGAAACAAGTTTTATGAAATTTTTAGGGAGTAGTACTAGTACAACAGATGAATGAACATTAGTTTTGGGTTACCATTTTGTGGACGCTGCGATGTGGTACACCAAGCAGAGTTCCTTGACGCACAACTGCGGGACTGCTGCCATCTGGGGATGTTCATCGTCGCTGGTGTATTCCACATCAACTTCGATGAAGCTCGGATACAAGCCGCCTACCTTCATCCTGAGCCTGCTCATCATCTCGTCTGCCTTGTCTGGTTCGCTGGTGCAGACGATCTCCAGCGTCTTATTGCCGTGGAGCTCAACCCCTGTGAGGGTTCTGGTGTATGCACGTTTATCGCCGGTGACGTGAAGGTTGTCGAGGTTGCAGCTCTTGTCAGACGTCTCGCCATGATAATGCTTGGCGGACGGTTCCTCCGCCATCGCCCTCCTCCAGCGAATGCTGGCTTGGGAGAGAGAAGTTTATGTGTTGTTTGTGGTGGAGACGGAAGCGGCAATGGTGGTTCTGTGAATGAGGCAGAGATGGAAGACAATGGGGTATTTTGCAGCACGTGGACGGGGATGTGTGGGAGGGGTTCATCGGGGACGTGGTTGTAGTGGTCGTGGGGGTCCCTGTTTGCTGTCCCTTGTGGCAACCGCCCAGTGGGTGGCGCGGGTGGTGGCCTGGAAGAACTAACCGTCCAAGCCAAGGGTTTTTACTGTCGCACTGAGTAGTCTTGTCAAGCTGTACTTACCAGCTGCTTATTCTACTTGCGCGTCTCAGGGGTGGTGATGATGGCATTTTACACTGTTTAAGTGACGTATGCTTTGTGATGTTTTTCCGTGTGGATGTTCATTATTGTTTTTCCATTGAAGTCTTATACACTAGTTGATCTCAAAACATTTTTCAGTGCCCTCAGAGTTGTTGCTCAAAACTGGGACATATTTTATTTTTCATCTGTCCCAACCTAAGTTTTGCCTTTATAGTTTTTGTATTCTCATTTGTAGTGCACTTATGGTTTAGTGCTATGTGAACTGAATTGTAATTTCATACATCGTACGGTTTTGAAATTTGGTGTCACAGTGGTGTGTGTGGCCTGATTGTTCCTGCTTTTTTAGTACTGATGTCATATGTATGTTTGAACTAAGTTTTTTTGGGGGGAGGGGGTTGAGTTTATTTATAATGAAATCCTTCGTTGAGGTGTGGACAGATTTTATACAAATAAGAAATTTAGCAGAATTGACAAAGAAAATATATTTGAACTTCTTGCATTTTAGTAGTTGAAGTAGTCAGATTTTATATAAATAAGAAATTTACCATAATTGACAAAGAGAATCTATTTGAACTTCTTGCATTTTAGTAGATGAACTTGTCAGATTTTATATAAATAAGAAATTTAGCATAATTGACAAACATTATCTATTTGAACTTCTTGCATTTTAGTAGCTGAACTTCAAAGTAATATTTTAATTCGGTGTTTTAAATTATGTACATCTAACAGATAGGCTATTAAGTTCTCTGCTTTTTGGAGTTTCATTGTTTCTGTATCATATTTTTCCCTTTTTTATCATCCATGGTGTAGAGCTAAAATTATTTTTATTTATATTTTTCGTATTCAAAGTTGTTGCCTATGAACTAGTATTTGAACTTTTACATTTTTAGTTTCAAACATTTTCTTGTAGTTTATATGTATTTGCCCCGCGCTCTGGTTTGTTTAAGTAGGCTTATTGGTGGGGTGTTTGTAGACGATGGAGGCTATTGGGGTGTTTTCTGGCCCAAATGGCCCGCGCGGGCGTTTTGGACTGATAGAGGTGAAGGTGTCCCGATGTTTCGATGAGATAGATATCGGTTTCTGTGGGAGTCGACTTTGACGATCCGACTACGAACATGCGAAGACGTCGCGCCTTAGCAATCGCTAAACCAACTTCCGAGGGTTATTGACCACGCTGGAGCACGATCAACCTGACCACGAGGGTCTATTTCCTGCGAGTAAACAAAGAACAAGCAAGAAACTGAGATTGCAATCTGGATATTGCGAATAGAAGAGGAAAGCTTTATTAATGAAGGTGGGGTTCTGTGACGTCTTGTTCTGGTCGTTGGTCACAAACGAAGTACACGAAGTTGCAGCTATGGCGAACTTTTAATCTAAACAAAACCCCAAAGTCTAAACAACGCCCTAAGGGTTGTATATATGGAGGAAGAGGGGGGGTTCGTGGCCCTTGGAGGAGGGGTCCGAAACCAACCCTAACTCTTGTTTCCCCACACATACGGACTCTAAAAACAGCCTAGACTTAAGTATTTCGAAAATACATGGGCATGGCCCAATAATAAGGTGACGCAGCACCTAGAATAGCCTCTGGACGAAATTTATGAAGTGGCATCTTGTATATTTCGTCCAAGGCTTCATGCACTCCTTATGGTGGCTTCAAAGTACTGAAATCATCACTTGTAACTCCGTTCTTGATCCCCTTGCGCATGCCATCATTTCCATGCTTGGTCTTGCTCCAGTGTTCATCCCTCTTATCCATGCCAGGCCCTTCATTTGTAAGCAAAACAAATGTATCCAATTTAGGCAGCATCATATTCTCATGAACATTATAATCATTACCAAGAAACGAAAGTACCTGGTAATTCAGTTGGCGTGCGCGAGCTCTACTAATTGGTCTAGTATGTATAGCAGCAGGGGTTGTGGGTGTAACAATGGTATTGATGTCCTCATCATCCTCCCCTTCTTGAAATGAAGTCGTCCTCGACGAAAGCTCATCTTCCTCACCCAAATAAGGCTTCAAATCTGCAATGTTAAAAGTGGGACTAACCCCAAAATCTGCAGGCAGCTCAAGTTTATATGCATTATCATTTATTTTCTCTAACACCTTAAAAGGACCAGCAGCACGTGGCATTAGCTTTGATTTGCGCAAATTAGGAAATCTACCCTTACGCAAATGTAACCAAACAAGATCTCCAGGTGCAAACACAACATGTTTTCTACCCTTATCTCCAGCAAGTTTATATTTAGCATTCATAAGCTCAATGTTTTCCTTAGTTAACTCATGCATTTTTAGCATCAAAATTCAGCACGTTCTTTAGCATCCAGGAAACTCATGCATTATCATTTTTATCTCCAGGAAATTCTTTAGCATGTTTTCCTTAGTTAACTCATGCATTATCATTTTTATCTCCAGGAAATCTACCCTTATCAATTCAGCATGTTCTTTAGCATCAAAATTAACCTTCTCTAAAGATGGAAGAGGCAACAAATCAATAGGTGCAGGAGGTAGGAAACCATACACAATTTCAAAAGGGCACATCTTAGTAGTAGAATGCAATGAACGATTATAAGCAAATTCAATATGAGGCAAGCATTCTTCCCACATTTTCTTATTATTCTTCAAAACAGCCCTAAGCATAGTAGACAATGTTCTATTGACTACTTCAATTTGTCCATCAGTTTGGGGGTCACAGGTAGTACTAAAAAGCAGTTTAGTCCCAAACTTAGCCCATAAACATCTCCAAAAGTGGCTAAGAAATTTAGTATCACGATCTGAAACAATAGTATTTGGCACACCATGCAAGCGAATAATTTCACGAAAGAACAAATCAGCAACATTAACAGCATCATCGCTTTTATGACATGGTATAAAGTGTGCCATTTTCGAGAACCTATCCACGACAACAAATATGCTATCCCTCCCCTTCTTTGTTCGAGGTAAACCTAAAACAAAGTCCATAGATATATCCTCCCAAGGAACGCCGGGTACAGGCAAAGGCATATATGAACCATGAGGGTTGAGTCGTGACTTAGCTTTTTGACATGTTGTGCAGCGAGCAACAAAACGCTCAACATCCCGTCTCATCTTTGGACAAAAGAAATGTGTAGCAAGTATATCCTCCGTCTTCTTGACACCAAAGTGTCCCATTAGTCCTCCTCCATGCGCCTCCTGCAACAACAAAATACGAACGGAGCTAGCTAGAATGCATAGCTTGTTAGCATGAAACACAAATCCATCGTTAAGAATGAACTTGTTCCAAGTTCTCCCTTCCTTACAATTTTGCAATACATCTTTAAATTCAGCATCATGCACATATTGATCTTTGATGGTCTCCAAACCAAATATTTTAAAGTCAAGTTGTGAAAGCATAGTATAACGATGAGACAATGCATCAGCAATAACATTTTATTTACCCTTCTTGTGTTTAATGACATAAGGGAAAGTCTCAATGAATTCAACCCATTTAGCATGTCTACGGTTTAGTTTTTCTTGACTTTTAATGTGTTTCAAAGATTCATGATCAAAATGTATAACAAATTCCTTGGGCCATAAATAATGTTGCCATGTTTCTAAGGTCCGAACAAGAGCATATAATTCTTTATCATAAGTAGAATATTTCAGACTAGGCCCACTCAATTTTTCAGAAAAGTATGCAACAGGTTTGCCATCTTGTAATAACACACCTCCTAATCCAATTCCACTAGCATCACATTCAAGCTCAAATGTCTTATTAAAATCAGGAAGTTGGAGTAAAGGAGCATCTGTCAACTTATCTTGCAATACCGTGAAGGCTTCTTCCTGTGCGGTACCCCAAACAAAAGGCACATCCTTCTTTGTAAGCTCGTTGAGAGGTGCAGCAATGGTGCTGAAATCTCTCACAAAACGCCTATAGAAACCAGCGAGGCCAAGGAAATTCCTCACTTGTGTGACCGTTTTGGGCTTCGTCCAACTCTCAATAGCTTCAATCTTGGCTTTGTCAACTTGAATTCCCTGTGGAGTAACAACATAGCCAAGAAAAGATACTCGGTCGGTGCAAAATGTGCACTTTCCAAGGTTACCAAACAAACGTGCATCACCTAGAGCAATAAAAACAACATGTAAATGTTTCAAATGTTCCTCCAAGGGTTTGCTATAAATCAATATGTCATCAAAGTAAACTACCACAAATCGTCCAATGAAAGCACGTAAAACTTCGTTCATTAACCTCATGAAAGTACTAGGTGCATTAGTTAACCCAAAAGGCATGACTAACCACTCATATAATCCAAACTTAGTTTTAAATGTTGTTTTCCATTCATCTCCCAATTTCATATGAATTTGATGGTATCCACTACGCAAATCAACTTTGGAGAATATTGTAGAGCCACTCAATTCATCAAGCATATCATCTAGCCTAGGAATAGGATGATGATAACTAATAGTAATATTATTAATGCCTCTACAATCAACGCACATACGCGACGTACCATCCTTTTTTGGCACTAAAATGATAGGAACAACACAAGGACTAAGGGATTCACGTATATAACCTTTGTCGAGCAGTTCTTGTACTTGACGCATAATCTCCTTCGTCTCCTCTGGATTGGTACGGCATGGTGCACGATTGGGTAATGATGCACCGGGAATTAAGTCAATTTGATGCTCAATCCCTCGAATAGGTGGTAATCCCGGTGGCATGTCTTGTGGAAAGACGTCAGCGAACTCCTGCAAAATGTTAGTGACAGCAGGAGGCAAAGAGGAAGGCACGTCCTCGAATGAAAATAATGCCTCTTTGTACACAAAAGCATAGCAAACAGATTTGCTAAAATCGAGATCTCAATATCAGATTTGGTGGCAAGTAAACATGCACTTTTCAATTTAATTTCAGAAGCAACACTAGATGATTTATTATTAGGCTTCATTTGTTGCTCAAATTCTTTTGCCACAATCTTATTTTCACTCTTATTTTCCTCCTGTTTTGCTTTATTAGCTCTATTAATATAATCTTTCAAAATGGAATCAGGAGTCATAGGAAGCAAAGTAATATTTTTATCCTTATGAACAAGAGTATACTAATTGTTTCTACCATGGTGTACATAATGTTTATCAAATTGCCATGGTCTACCAAGTAATAAGGAACATGCTTGCATAGGTACCACATCATAATCCACATAATCAGTATATGTAGAGATACTAAAATGCACACGAACAGTACGTGTTACCTTATCCTTGCCACTGTTGTTGAACCATTGGATGTAGTAAGGATGTGGATGTGGTCTTGTGGTGAGAGATAGATTCTCCACCATCTTCATGCGAGCCAAGTTATTGCAGCTCCCTTCATCTATGATGACGCGAACAGAATGTTCCTTCACAACTCCCTTTGTATGGAACAAATTATGCCTCTGGTTTTGCTCAGCTTGTGTACCTGCACACTCAAAACACGTTGAGCAACTAAACATTCATACCTGTCAGCATCTTCAGCAGCCATGTATTGCGTCTCATGATCAGAATCATCTCCACCGTGTTCTTCATGTGTAATAAGAGCCAAAGTCTCCTCATCATAGTCACTAGTGGACTCATACCCACCATCCTCAGTAGCAATCATCACACGTTGAGATTGTCATTCTGTCGCAATATGTCCTCTTCCCTTAGAACGACGACAAATATTATCACTTGTGTGCCCTGTTGATGCCATGGAATAAGAAGAGCTTTGCGCAGGCCCGGGAGGTGTGCTCTTGGTAGATAGTGGTGGTTGTGCCTGCTTTCTTGTATCATGGCTGGAGGTGGCACCCGATGGAGGTGCTGGTGTAGTGGAAGCAAAGGATGCACGTGGTGTCCGTGATGAAGATCGACCTGCAGAAAAGTTAGTTCGCGCCAATGCCTGTCGATCCTGCACTTCACGTTCAGCTTTACAAGCAAGATGGAATAAACGAGTGATATTAGTATACTCCTTATACTCTAAAATGGTCTGAATCTCTCTATTTAATCCACCCATAAAACGTGCAAGCATAGCTACATTCTCCTCAACAATACCACATCTAATCATGCTAGTTTGTAATTCCTGATAATATTCTTCTACAGAATTTTTTCCTTGTCTTAAACGCTGCAATTTTTGAAGTAATTCACGTTGATAATATGGTGGAACCCAACGAGTACGCATAGCAGTTTTCAAAGCAGCCCAAGTAGTTGGAATAGGATATAATCTACAATGTTCAGACCACCAAACACATGCGAAGCTAGTGAAAGCACAAACAGAAGTATGAACACGTCTCTCCTCAGGATATTGTAAACATGTAAAACATTGTTCAGTTTCTAACTCCTAAGTAAGATATATATCAGGAACATATCTACCCTCAAATGGTGGAATATTCAATTTCAGTTTAGGAAGATGGTCATGATCTCTTACCTCATATGGTGGTGCAGCCCTACCGTTGCGATGATATACATGAGGATGACCTGGTGGTGGTGGTGCTGGTGGTTGCACGTAGCTCTGATTTTGATCAACCTCATCCTCGTAATGGTCCTCCACCTCTATAGTAGCAGCAGGAGCGACAGAAGCATCAACAGCGGCACCGGAATTTTGCCCAGGGTCAATGGGAACGCATTGTGCTCGTCCCACTTGATTTGGAAAGCGACGTTGTTGTTGTTGTTGTTGTTGTTGTTGTTGTTGTTGTTGTTGTTGTTGTTGTTGTTGTTGTTGTTGTTGTTGTTGCAGAGGTGCGTTAGGTGCAGCCGGTGGTGGTGGTGGAAGACGCTCGAGCAATTCATTAAACTTGTTGTCGAGCTTTGTTTCGAACGTCTTCTCCATGCCATCTATCTTCTCCATGGCCTCTTCAAATCTTTTTAGCACATCTTGCACCTGTCCACTCATCATTTGCTGAAATTTATCATGCAACTCCTTATTCGTCATGTTCTCCCAGTCAGTCTCGTCGGCATGTGATCCTACCATCGTGAGCAGGAATAGAAACACACAAGAATATGATCCTACAGACTACTAACAAGAGGTGGTGGTGGGTGTAACAAATCCGTCAAGCAAATCTCAAATTCTTACTAGTTCTTACCAGGCAGCAGGCGGTGATCGGCAACCATCGTAGTCAAAACTCTCAAAGCTTGGATAGAGCGATTACCAGGGAGAGTCAAACGCACGATGTAGATGTATGTGGAGATGGAAAGGCTTATAATATGGTAGCAAAAAGGGTCAGCAATAATCAATTCAGAGATGCAAGGTTGAATAAACGCTCAACGACGGTATTGTGCTGGTCCTAGGCTAGACCGTACTAGAGACGTGAGCCTAGAACACGAACAAAATCGCGGCGCAACATGTAAACAAGGGAGGAGCACTCTGCGATTTTTTTCCTTTTTTCACTTTTTTGCACTTTTTCTCTTTTTTTTGCTCCGCAACAATTTTTTTCGAAAAAGTCTACAAATGGTCCAAAAACTGCCTAGCCAAAATTTTCCAGACTTCGTTTTTTTTTTGAGTTTGGAACTATTTTTCTACTGCGAGTAGCACGGAATTATGGGAGTCCTACTCTATCACGACTCGAAGTATCGCGTGATCTGGAACTCGAAAACAAAGAAACAAGTACTGGACTCGGACTAGGACTGGTAGTGGAGATGAATCTGGTGGTACTCGGACTGGTGGCGGCGATGAATCTGGTGGAACTCAGACTGGTGGTTGTATATGGCGATGGTATATCTGGAATCGGATTGGTGGTTGTATATGGCGATGGTATATGTGGACTCAGATTGGTGGTTGTATATGGCAGCGGCGATGTATATGGTGGGGTGGTGGTATATGGCAATGATGATGACGATGGTGCGGCGGCGGCGTGACAACCTATGAACAGAACTCGAAACTCTAAGGGACTAGACGCTAAGACCAGCAACTCGACACGACGATGCAACCGCAAATTCAACAAAGCAAAACACTAAAAAGACTATGCAAAGGCTCAGATTGGTTCGGATATGATGAACTAACCCTAATTTTTTTGGCTTTTTTCGCGGACTGTAGGTATGAAGAACAGACTCGATATAAACTACGAAAAACTGTAAAATCTCACCGTGCAACCTGGAAATCCGATACCACTTGATAGAGGCGAAGGTGTTCCGATGTTTCAATGAGATAGATATCGTTTTCTGTGGGAGTCGACTTTGACGATCCGACTACAAACGTGCGAAGACGTCGCGCCTTAGCAATCGCTAAAGCAACTTCCGAGGTTTATTGACCACGCCGGAGCACGATCAACCTAATCACGAGGGTCTATTTCCTGCGAGCAAACGAAGAACAAGCAAGAAACTGAGATTGCAATCTAGATATTGTTAATAAAAGAGGAAAGCTTTATTAATGAAGGTTGGGTTCTGTGACGTATTGGTCTGGTTGTTGGACACAAACGAAGTACGCGAAATTGCAGCTATGGCGAACTTTTAATCTAAACAAAACCCCAAAGTCTAAACGACGCCCTAAGGGCTGTATATATGGAGGAAGAGGGGGGATTTCGTGGCCCTTGGAGGAGGGGTCCGAAACCAACCCTAACTCTTGTTTCCCCACACATACGGACTCTAAAAACAACCTATACTTAAGTATTTAAAAAATACATGGGCCTGGCCCAATAATAAGGTGACGCAGCACCTAGAATAGCCTCTAGACGAAACTTATGAAGTGGCATCTTGTATATTTCATCCAAGGCTTCATGAACTCCTTATGGTGTCTTCAAAGTACTGAAATCATCACTTGTAACTCCGTTCTTGATCCCCTTGCGCATGCCATCATCTCCATGCTTGGTCTTGCTCCAGTGTTCATCCCTCTTATCCATGTCATGCCCTTCATTTGTAAGCAAAACAAATGTATCCAATTTAGGCAGCATCATATTCTCATGAACATTATAATCATTACCAAGAAATGAAAGTACCTGGTAATTCAGTTGGCGTGCGCGAGCTCTAGTAATTGGTCTAGTATGTATAGCGGCAGGGGTTGTAGGTGTAACAATGGTATTGATGTCCTCATCATGGACACTACTGGATGTGCGTGTGCTCTGGGTTTAGTCCCACCTTGCTAAGGGAGGAGGCTTTCGACCTTTTTATAAGCGCTGCTGAGTCCTACTGGTCGAACTCCTCTGAATACTTACCTGAGCGCTTATACACTGCGCTCGCTCTCTCTCATGACCTGTGGGCCCTGGTCGGCTGGCCCTGCGTTGTGCGGGTTACTAGGGATTCTCCCACGGGCTCGAGTTCAAATATCTAGCAGCGTCAGGGCCTACGCCTGTCCTTGGGCGGTCAATTTTTACTTTTTTGTTTGTTTGAATCTAGTACTTGACTCCACCAGTAACCTGGACTGATACTTTTTGTTCTAGTTTTGCGGAAGTGTTATTTTTTCATTTGAAGTTTTGTGCCTTGTTTTTGTGTTTGTTTTTGTGATTATTCTCAAGGGTCTTCTGGTGTCATTTTCAGCACTATGGTACTTGCGCGTAGACTAAGTTGTACTGATAGTCCATTCATAGTAGCACTTATGTTCTGAGTCTGACATTTTTTGGGGGGGATTACGGACTGATGCTTCTCTGTACTTTTTATTGTAGTAAGTATATACTGTCAGATCAAGTGTACTAGTACTGTCATTCTTAGTCTGCACGAGACCAACATAAGTGTGTGCTGATGCTTCTTAACTTTTTTTGTTTGTAGTACTTGTTAATTTTCTGGCACCTACATATGAATGAGAACAGTACATGAAGTACTAAGACTTTCTCCTTCAACTTTTGAATTGTTGTTAAGCAACTCAAATTGTGCTAATTGTTTTCAACGTTATGTTTTCTATACAATACTGAATCGAAACTACACATGGAACAACGTTGTGTGATTAGTTGCTTCATAACTAGTACTTTAGAGCAGCCACAAAGTTCCATTCAGAAGCTACATTGAATTTGAATTTATGGATTAACAAAATACGAAGCTACCAAACTTATATAATGAGATAAGCAAAACAATGTACGTGATGACATAAATAAACTTGTTCAACCATGACAAGCACGGCATAATCATACTGGTTCAACCCAACAAGAGCAAACTACTAATTTGAAATAACAAGATAAATGGCAAGCAGAAGTAGAAGGAAAACGAAGGCAAGCTTTGATGTATCTTCATCCCTAAAAGGGGCGAAAGGGGCAGTCATAGTAGTTCTCACCCTCCCACGCTTTTGAAATTTCCCAACCATTTGTGATGTTGTCGATGATGTTCCATGACTTGTACGTGGCGTACGCATCTAGTCCTGCGTACTCGATGAGGTTGTCTGGCAGCGAGCTGATCCCCCATAGTTTGTGGTCTTCCTACATGTCGATGTTCTTCTTCATGCCTTTGTAGAATGGGTGGATGACGCAGGCTGCAACATCAGTCAAGGAGTCATACTCTTTTCCGGTGTATGGAACTCTCCAGATGTGCTGAATGTCGACGTACTTGTTGGGGTTGATCATCGGAAGGTCAGACATCTTCATCTTCTCTTTGTCGCTTTCAATGCTGAAACTGGCAAATGTGAACAACCTCTCATGCTTCAGCATCTCGTTGAGGCGCTTGGGCCTGCAAGGGGAGAGACATTTTGAAGATTAGCATTACTTTTATGTTTGAATTATTTATTTTTGTTTTGTTTTACAAGCGATGAATCCATGAAGTAGATGCTTATATAGCATAATTAATGGATGAATGTACTTCAGAAATTAGTAAACAAAGTTCTGAAATTAAATTGAAGTACATCATGTTATTTTCCTTTTTGGGTTATACATAGTTTGAGCCAATGTTATATGTGCTGCTTTAGTACTAGTTTATTTACTTTTGTTGAATAGGACAACACATACCAGTGCTTCAGCAAGTTCTTAGTTTTTTTGCTTATGAAAATAACATTAGACCAAATTCAGAAACTACTTCACTACATCAAGCTTAGAAACATATTTTTAATACATTGAGTACAGAAACTACACTATCGGATCAAGATCAGATACTACACTAGTACATCAACTTCAGAAATTAATCTTATGCAATATTTTTCAAATAGTAATCCAGTGCATCAGGTTCAAAAATACATTTATAGTGTATCTACTTGAGAAAATGCAGTAGTGCATCCACTTTCACAAACCACACTAGTACATCTAGTTGGGAAACAAGTTTGATGAAATTTTCAGGATAGAGTACTAATTAAACAGATGATCCAAATAGGGAAATGAGTAGGATGGGTCACCATTTAGTGGCCGCTGCGATGTGGTACACCAGACATAGTTCCTCCATGCACAACTGCAGGACTACTGTCATCTGGGGAGGTTCGTCTTCCCTGGTGTAGTGCACAACAAGGCTGACGATCTTACTATGTGAGCCGCCAGCCTTCCTATAGAGCCTGGAGATCATCTCATCAGCCTTGTCTGGTTCACTGGTGCAGACGGTCTCCATCGTCTCCTTGCCGTGGAACTCAACCCCTGTGAGGGTTTTGGTGTACTCGCGCTTCTCGCCAGGGACGTGAACGTCGACGAGGTTGGTGCTCTTGTCGAACATCTCGCTATGATGATGCTTGGCGGATGGTCCCTCCGCCATCGCCCTCCTCTGGCGACTGTGGGCTTGGGAGAGAGAAGTTTTTGGTTTGTGTGCAGTGGAGATGGAAGCGGCAGTATTTCTGGGAATGAGGCAAAGATGGAAGGCAATGTGGTATTTTTGCAGCGCATTGACGGGGATGTGTGGGAGGCGCTTCGTCGGGGATGTGGGTGTAGTGGCGTCGGGTCGCGCGTTTGCAGTCCCTTGTGGCAACTGCCCAGCGGATGGCGCGGGCGGTGGCGTGGAAGAACCAACCTTGCAAGCCAATTTCTTTGCCAGGGTATTAATGTGGTCGCACTAAATAGTCTTGTCAAGCTGTACTTATCAGGTGCTTATCCCACTTGCTCGTCTCAGGGTCGGTGATGATGGCATTTTACTGTCGCACTGATTGGTCTTGTCAAGCTGTACTTATCAGCTACTTATTTCACTTGCACGTGTCAGGGTTGGTGACGATGGAGGTTTGTACTCCTCTGCTATGGGTACTTGCACTAGTGATTTAAGTGTAACTGAACTTACCAAATACCAGTCAGACTATGTGTGTCATGCTAATGTTTTTTAAAACAATTTTTGTTTTTTTGAAAGGATTGTTTATATCAAGATAATTTTTGAAAGTAAATTTTATAGATAAATTAGTTTTTCATCAGTGCAGGTGTATTATATTTGCATTTGCTTGAGGTAATTATTTTTATGTACTGATGGACTTTCTGAACTAGGACTCGCAGAAGCAGACATAGCTTGTTTTTCAAACTATGTTTTTTGAGGTGTTCACGGGTGTGTTCAGTTACACTGCCTTGTACTGACGAGTGAGAATTATCAGTACTGATGCACTATAAGAGTTTAAATTTTCCTTAACATATTTTTGCTGAGTTACTGGTCAACAGTGGTGTTGGCATTACATAAATCCAGATAAGTTTTTTGACATGTTTTTGTGAATGCATTCAAAAGGATTATCAGATGGTTTACATAATAATGTCACTTGTCCAGCGGGCACAAATCACAAAATATATCTTAACTATAGTACTGATCGAGAAATCAATGATAAAGCTAAATAAGTTTTGGTAACGACAGTGTTTCTGATATGTTTCCTCATTGTGTACCGAGGCAACTGAGAGTACAATCTTATTTTTCAGTTGATGCAGCAGCATAACCCTATGGATTCTTCAATCTTGAGCTCCTCCTAACTGGCCCCAAATCTTGTCCCTTGCCGACGCCCTTTCCTGCTTGAGCCTTGCAGCTTCATTGTTAGTTTCAGTTTCCTCATCCCCAACACTGTCATCTTCATTGTCTTCGCTTGATTGGTTGTCATTCTCGTCAAACTCTTCTTCTTAATCCTCTTCTTTTGATTTTCTAGAACTCTGAACTTTGCCCTGTTTTTGTTCACCGCCACTGACCTCCTTTCCCACTTTGCACGTGCGGGCATTATGTCTGTCAGTTCCCCCACACTTGCGGAAAGTGTAGTTGTTACGTGTGTCATCTCCATTGGTAGAAACCTGGGAGGCTCCAATCTGCTTCTGCAGCATTTGCTTGTTGACAGTGGCATCTGTGCGGAGTGGGCATGTGCGAATTATGGTTGGTCACGATGTTGCAGAATCTGCATGCCCTTATCCCAAGAGGTTTGCCGTCCGGGCCAAATTCCACGCACCTGATGGGGCATGGCGACTTTTTGGCTACTGCTTTCGCTGCTTGCGTCTTACTCTTCCTACCCTTTGTATTTGAGAATATGGGTGGTTTAATCACCCTTTCCTGCTCTTGCTGGTAGGATGTCTTGTTGTCATGTTGTTCGCCTACAACACCATCAAGCTCATGATCTTGCATGTGAGCATTTTGGTGCTCTTGAGTGTGCACATGGGCAAGCTCTGGTTGTTGTTTCTCATCTTCCTCGTTGTTGAATGGGTCAATAGCTCCCAAATGGTTCATCTCGGAAAACATTGTAGCAATATCCAGCTCAATGGCTTCATTGTCCACGACACCTCCATTTTCAGCAGAATGCATGGCATCGAGTTCTTGTTCAAGTTTGTCCATGACGACCCGTGACCTCGCCATTTGCTCTTGGCTTCTCAAGCTTTTTTTGTGCACCCTCATGTTCAGCGTCAGCGGTAGTATTGGGATACCTTGTTTGACGCTACTATCCTCAAGTCATTTCTGTTGAATGTTGGCTGGATGTTCGAGCGTTTGGTGTATCTCCGGAGGATGTACTTCTCTGGAACACTGGCAGCCTTGATTGTCTGCATCATGCACAGGACATGCACGCAGAAAATACCTGCATTTTTTGAAGAGGTGCATGTTTTTTGTCATTTCATTCGAACAAAAAGTTTGCAAAAAAGTAGTACAATATGTAACATCTTTTTTTAGTCCTCACCTGTGTGGTCCCATAGCTTGCACTCGCACTCATATGTTTCTCCCACGGGGTCTGCAACCACCTGGAACGCGTGCTGAGCCCACGCAGACAGTTTTTGCGGGTTCTTATAGCGCACAAGGTACTTTGTGGGCTCTTCCGTCTCTATCGCCGTGAAGAGTTTGCTCAGTTTAGCCTTTTTCTGATCTTGCTGTACATAGCTCGTGAGTAAAGCTTTGTCATCTGGGTGTCAAACCCATAGAAGGTCGGCGTGTTTTGTTCCTTCTGCCCATGAAAGAATGATGACCAAATTATTAGTTTTCTCGCAGCAAAAACTTGTCTAACTAATAAAGTTTTACTTTAGTAAGCATGTTATTTTGTCTTATGACAGGTGATAGAGCTATACCCGGTTACCCATTGTCTCCTGGTTCTCTATCTGCCTCCTGGTTTTGACGCAGGAGTTTACCTGGCTGACAAACCAGTGGAGGTTTTGTCTCTCACTTACGAAGTTCTTCTTAAGCACATAGTTCATGCTCTCACTTCATTGTGTGGATGTCATTTTGGCGCATAATTTTTTTTGAAGTAGGCTGATATCCATCTCTCACGCTTGTTCCACATGCCCACCATCGTGGCATCATCATGGAGGTTGTACCTATCCATGAGTCTTTTCTAGGCAGCCTCAAACTCAGTTGGCATGAGGGGCCAGTTGAGGATTGATGTGAATTCACCCTTAAAGTCTTCGTGCAGGTTGTACAGGTATGCGAGGTGTTCCCTGTACTTCTTCATAATATGCCAGCGGCAGAGCTTGTGTACTGTGTTCTTGAAAGCATCTGGGATTGCCAAAGCCATTGTCGGGCACTGGTCTGGTAATGAGAAAAGAGACGTGGAGTGGTCAGCAGATGGTGGTGCATATATACCAATAGAACTAACACAACATTTTTACTGTGTTATTTTTCTTTTTTGGGTGGTGGTTGGGGGTGGTTTTGGCGGTTGTACATGTAAGGATGCATGTAAGAGCCTTCCCTCTCATGCACCTTAAAATGTCTTGAACAACCATCTGAATGAATCTGCATCCTCGTCTCTTATCTGGGCGAAACCAAAGAATGTAGTCTGTAAGTGGTTGTTAGTACCCACAAACACCCCAAGTGGCATATGGTACTTGTTGGTCTTATATGTGGTGTCAAACGTTACGCAGTCATCGAAGTCCTGATATGCCCCTCGGCAGCTTGCGTTCGCCCAGAATATGTTCTTAACTCCGGCGGATTCATCAAGTTGCATGTCACAGAAGAATTCCCTTTTTATAGCTTTCATCTCCCTAAAGAAGTTGACAGTCTTTAGGACATCGTCCACATCATCCATCCTTGAATTCTTTGCTTTGCTGTATATTAAAAGTGAACAGTCATTCAAAAATGCATGTTGAGCTGGCGTCAGGTCATGCATTGCATAATATATTTGTACTGACAGAGGAAAAAAGACGGAGGGGGTTTGTGGGAGGAGAACAAGTTTGTACTTATAGGTTAATCAGGTCTTTGGCATTCATTTCGAGGAAGTAGCTACCGGGGTCATCGCCACCCAGTATGCTCATGATTTGCGTGTGTTCAATGCCTTTGAACAGCAGGTACTTGACGTACTCCAAGATTGTTTTGTCAATGTTTTTGTGGGAGTGCAAGAAGACAAGCATTTGGGGGGTGAGTTGCAGCCTATGGTTGTGTTCCCAAACTATCTCTTTTACGACAAGTGTTCCATCCTTTTCCCTCTTCGGCCTCATTTTAGCCCCGCAGTTAGTCCTGGTTGTTGTCTTGTTCCGCTAGCTATTTGCTTCTGACACCTTCAATTCATAGACTCCACACTGGTGCGCGTCGGTCCTAAACAAACGGTTTGTTACCCCTTTCCGTGACGACATTTGGAACCGTCGCCAAGTGAGTGTGGGTGATAGGGGGGTCCTTCCCACACGACCTAGAAACCGTCATGGATAGGGAGCCTTGATGCATACAGTTGTCCCTATATAACCATTTCCGATATCTCGAATATCCTAAACGCTTCATCCTTGCTACTCGTTTGTGCTCGCATTGCCATCGTAGTCGGAGTTTCGTGGTTCTGCCTAAAATCAGGCAGATTCTACGCACGGGAGCTTTCCAGGCATTTTCTAGGAAGGTTCCAGGCACGGGAGATTTATGATGCCTGACACATCACAAACAGTTCATGATTATAAACCGTGTACAATAGGTAGACAATCACGCACATTTAGTTTTCCCGCACCTATGTGATAGTGTCTGACATCACACACGCTTTGCGAACGGCAACTGTGTGCATGCTTCCATACAGTTCCTCTCTGTGAACCATCTCGGATTATGGTGTATATCGCAAACTTTTGTGTTTTACCAACCGTGTGTGTCGTAATGACCTGCACAACGTAATTTCACCCTAAGTTAATTCCTGCTATTTAATATTGTACCTAATTTAAACTTGAAAGTAGGATATAGCTTTATTCATATCCATCAGGTTCAAACAACCAATGCATTATTTGATTCACAGGTACATATGTTTAAGAATTACAGAAGCACCAAATAAAGAATGATGTGCCAGAGTTCTATACTTGTACTATTACAGATGGTAAAGAAAGAGGCAACATACATTCCAGTTGCTGAACAAGGTGAAGCGGAATGGCCCTATTGTGCTCTCTTGGATGCAGAAGGCATGCAGGACTCTATTCCAACCCCTTGTGATGGCCGGCCGCCAATCATGTAGTTTGAGAGGTAATCTTGAGTAAACTGCTTCAGGATCCACTGCAAAAGAAAAAAGATTCAGATATTTTCATCTAACACAACTCATTACACGCAGTAAAAATGAAGGCTACAGGGTTCCTACTTACCATCCTGCAGTTCACTGTTGTCTCGCATAAAGTGTAAACAAATAGTTCGATTGTCATCTTTTGACCCATTTTAGTAACAATCTTTATCAGTTTCCTCACTTGATGTTGGTTCATGAATATCTCATTGCCCCATGCATAGAAAGGGTCGAAGTGTGGATCTTTGGCAATGATATATGTACCTAAAAGAACCAAGTTAATATTAGAAGCTAAACAACAATTGAAAAATGATGCAGTACAACATTCCATCCATCCCACTATATAACATTTTATTACATATATATATATCTAGACATCATCAGAACATTAAGGTAACACTCTTACTTGTTGCTATGTAGCCTGGAATTGCATATTTAGTCATTCAGTACAATGCATGTTGCTAAACAACAATTGAAAAACGAAAAGGCATGTTAACTGCAATATCCTTAACAGCAACCAAATATCGTAATTCATAGTGGTATTATTGAAACTGTTATTGATGAAATTGAACTGCACAGCAAATAGTAGCACATATAGAGCATCACATTGTGAAGAACTGAAATAAACAAGTCATAAGGACATCTCTAGGCGATCCTTACAAATTTAAAGGACTAAAACCCTTAGTGGATATATATATATATACTCCAGTAATTTTTGGCCTTTTCTAGTCGATCCCCTAAACTTAAGGTTGTAAACTTCAATTTGATCAAGTTCAAAGCAAGTTCAACCGAAAGTAGCATGCATTCAAACATAAACATAGATAGTTTTGCATAACCGAACATAAAACATAAATTTAAACTAAGCTAAACTACTTTAGGTCGAAGTAGAGGTCGAGCCAATCCTTCCTCGTCATGTACGGTGTGCCGCGAGCCGGGTTCGGGCCAGCACCATCGTCGGGGTCATTGGGGAAGGCACTCCTCCACTCGTCGACGTCGATCTCCTCATCCTGGGGGCCCACCTCGACGCCATCCGCGCCGCCGTCGCCGCCATCATCGACCTCATCATCGGAGGATAGCGCGATAACCTCGTCGCCCTTCGTGCCGCCGTCCTCGCCGCCTTCGACCTCATCATTGGAGCAGAGTGTGATAACCTCGCCGCCCTCTGTGTCGGCAAAGATCGCCCGCTCCGCCTCCACGAGCTCTGGGTGCTGCTGGTGGAGCTCTTGCATGTAGGCCTCGACCTCGAGACGCTCCCACGCCTCACGGTCCTCCCGCGCCATAGTCGAGCTCACCACCCCTGGCTTCGGCCGAACGAGGTGGACCGGACATGTGCCGAAGGGGAAATTGAGCCTAGCTGCCGCGCTGTGGGAGCAGACCTGCTAGCGGTCGTACTCCATGGCCGTGAGCTCAGCCGTGTGGAAGCTACCGAGCCACCGGCGGGTGTGGGTCTCTCGATCTGTAATCTTGGCGACCCACGTCCCCCTCCGCCGCTGCCGGACCCCGAGGTAGGACTTCATCGGCTGCTGGGTCCTGGGGAGGACGGGGAAGTCCCCTAACCGGCATAGGGGCACGGCGGTGGGCGGATCGGGGGACCGGTGACGGCGGATCGGGCCTGCGGAGGACGATGGGGACACCTCACCGGTGTCGGGCGAAAAGGCCGCGATAAACCTCTGTTTGGCCATTGGCTACTCGAGCTCCCCGACACACAGGCGGAGGTTGAGGATGGAGGCACCAGCGATGGCAGCGACCTACCAATGGTTTCGAGGGTTGTGTGTGTCTGTGTGAGCGGAGGTTGTGTTTGAGGAAATACTACGGCAACTGAAAATTTTACTAGGCGGGAGTAACAAGGAGGGGCTACTGAAAATTTGAATCAAGGATGAGCAGATATTTTTGATCTTGCGAGGGATGCAGAGGCGGGAGTAAAATGCCGGGGCTACTGAAAATTTGAATCAAGGGACTGAAGCAGAGAGGGATGCAGAGGCGGGAGTTTTGGGGGAGCGAGCTAGTGTGCTTGACACGCCGGCTGTGGGCTGTAGCCGACGCACCTTCTCGTGTAAGCCATAGGCGTACTATACACCGACCGTGCTCCAAGATATTTGTACTACATCTCACACGGTTGGTGAGAATAAACTGTGTGGGATCTACTTGATTTGAATCACAAAATGGGGTCACAGCGGCAATGGATGGTGTTTGAATTGCTAGACCTTTTATCTAAAGTGAACATGCAACTGTATGTGTGTCGTAATAGAATTGGAATTATTCAGCGTTCGTTTGGACATTTCATACATTAAACTGGTTTTCTAGCCATTTCAGGTGCAAAATTCAAAATTAAACTACATGCACATGCTCCGGTGCATACAAATTGGTTGAAAAATCAAATATGTGCCCTTCAGTGCATGCTTAGGTCCCATGGAAGAAATGGGAATGAATTTTTCGGGGTTTGTTTGGCCTTTTATGAAACTTGGCATCCTATCATGGAGCAGCATCAACATGTCGTGGTGAAAATTTTGTCCCATTTGGGACAGGTTTGGGTATAAGCTTCTCACAAACCAGAGCTTCTCACAACAAGCATGATGGTTTCGATAGGGAACATACCACCTTTCGGGATGAGACGATATTTGTTGCCTCTTATTGCTTTCAAAAAAATTCTAGTGTCAACATAGAACAACAACAGTGTTGTGTTCAATCTTGGAATTTTTCAGGGTTCGTTTGGCCTTTTTTATACATTAACTGGGTTTTCTAGGCATTTTATGTGCATAATTCAAATTTGAACAACAAGCACATGCTCCAATAATGCACCGAAGTTGGTTGAAAAATCACATGTGTGTCCTTGGGTGAATTTCTAGGTCCCATGCAAGAGATGGGAATGAATTTCAAACACCAGGGCACTGTTGATTGCCGGCATAACGTTGAGATGCCTGGTTTTTAAATTCTAGTAAATCCAAAACTCGTCTGAAATTCATGAAACTTGGCATCCTATCATGGAGCGGCATCAACATGTCATGGTGAAAATTTTGTCCCATTTGGGGCAGCTTTGGGTATAAGCTTCTCACAGCAAGCATGATGGTTTCGATAGGGAACGTACCACCTTTGGGGACGAGTCGATATCCGTTGCCTCTTATTGCTTTCAAAAAATTTCAAGTGTCAACATAGAACAACAGGAGTGTTGTGTTCAATCTTGGAATTTTCCGGGGTTCGTTTGGCCTTTTGTATACATTAACTGGGTTTTCTAGGCATTTTATGTGCATAATTCAAATTTGAACTACAAGCACATGCTCCAATGCACCAAAGTTGGTTGAAAAATAACATGTGTGTCCTTGGGTGAATTTCTAGGTCCCATGCAAGAGATGGGAATGAAATTCAAACACCATGGCACCGTTGATTGCCGGCAGAACGTTGAGATGCCTGGATTTTAAATTCTAGTAAATCCAAAACTCGTGTGAAATTCATGAAACTTGGCATGCTATCGTGGAGCGGCATAACATGCCGTGGTGAAAATTTTGTCCCATTTGGGGCAGGTTCAGGTATAAGCTTCTCACAAACCAGAGCTTCTCACAACAGGCATGATGGTTTCGATAGGGAACGTGCCACCTTTGGTGATGGGACAATATCCGTTGCCTCTTATTGCTTTCAAAAAAATTCTAGTGTCAAGATAGAACAACATGAGTGTTGTGTTCAATCTTGGAATTTTTCGGGGTTCGTTTGGCCTTTTTATACATTAACTGGGTTTTCTAGGCATTTTATGTGCATAATTCAAATTTGAACTACAAGCACATGCTCCAATGCACTAAAGTTAGTTGAAAAAACACATGTGTGTCCTTGGGTGAATTTCTTGGTCCCATGCAAGAGATGGGAATGAAATTCAAACACTAGGGCACTGTTGATTTGCCGGCAAAACATTGAGATGCCTGGTTTTAAAATTCTAGTAAATCCAAAACTCGTCTGGAATTCATGAAACTTGGCATGCTATCATGGAGCGGCATCAACATGCCATGGTAAAAAATTGTCCTATTTGGGGCAGGTTCGGGTATAAGCTTCTCACAAACCAGAGCTTCTCACAACAAGCATGATGGTTTCGATAGGGAACGTCCCACCTTTGGGGACGAAATGATATCCATTGCCTCTTATTGCTTTCAAAGATTTTCTAGTGTCAACATAGAATAACAGGAGTGCTGTGTCAATTTTTTTGATTTTTTGGGGTTCGTATGGACATTTTAATGCATTAACTAGGTTTTCTAGGCATTTTATGTGCATAATTCAAATTTGAACTACAAGCACATGCTCTAATGCACTAAGGTTGGTTGAAAAATCTAATGTGTGTCCTTGGGTGACTTTCTAGGTCCCATGCAAGAGATGGGAATGAAATTCAAACACCAGGGCACTATTGATTGCCGGCAAAACATTGAGATGCCTAGTTTTTAAATTCTAGTAATCCAAAACTCGTCTGAAATTGATGAAACTTGGCATGCTATCATGGAGCGGCAACATGCCATGGTAAAAAATTTGTCCTGTTTGGGGCAGGTTTGGGTATAAGCTTCTCACAAACTAGAGCTTCTCACAACAAGCATGATGGTTTTGATAGGGAACATCCCACCTTTGGGGACGAAATGATATCCATTGCCTCTTATTGCTTTCAAATATTTTCTAGTGTCAACATAGAACAACAGGAGTGTTGTGTCAATTTTTGTGATTTTTCGGGGTTCGTTTGGACATTTTTATGCATTAACTGGGTTTTCCAGGCATTTTATGTGCATAATTCAAATTTGAACTACAAGCACATGCTCCAATGCACTAAGGTTGGTTGAAAAATCTAATATGTGTCCTTGGGTGACTTTCTAGGTCCCATGCAAGAGATGGGATTGAAATTCAAACACCAGGGCACTATTGATTGCTGGCAAAACATTGAGATGCCTGGTTTTTAAATTCTAGTAAATCCAAAACTCGTCTGATATTCATGAAACTTGGCATGCTATCATGGAGCGGCATCAACATGTCGTGTAAAAAATTTGTCCCATTTGGTGCAGGTTTGGGTATATGCTTCTCACAAACCAGAGCTTCTCACAACAAGCATGATGGTTTCGATAGGGAACATCCCACCTTTGGGGATGAAACGATATCCATTGCCTCTTATTGCTTTCAAAAAATTCCTCGTGTCAATATAGAACAACAGGAGTGTTGTCTCAATTTTTGAGATTTTTCGGGGTTCGTTTGGACATTTTTATGCATTAACTGAGTTTTCAATGCATTTATGTGCATAATTCAAATTTGAACTAAATGCACATGCTCCAGTGCATATAAATTGGTTGAAAAATCAAATCTCTGTCCTCGGGTGCATGCTTAGGTCCCATGCAAGAAATGGGGATGAATTTCAAACACCAGGGCACCGTTGATTGCCGGCAAAACATTGAAATGCCTCATTTTTAAATTCTAGTAAATCCAAAACTCATCTGAAATTCATGAAACTTGGCATGATTTCATGGAGCGGCATCAACATGCCGTGGTAAAAAATTTGTCCCGTTTGGGGCAGGTTTGGGTATATGCTTCTCACCAACCAGAGCTTCTCACAACAAGCATCATGGTTTCGGTAGGGAACGTCCCACCTTCATGGAGGAAACGATATGCACTGCCTCTTATTGCTTCCAAAATGTTTCTCGTGTCAACATAGAACAACAGCAGTGTTGTGTCAATTTTTGTGATTTTTAGGGTTCTTTTGGACATTTTTATGCATTAATTGAGTTTTCAATGCATTTATGTGCATAATTCAAATTTGAACTACATGCACATGCTCTAGTGCATATAAATTGGTTGAAAAATCAAATATGTGTCCTTGGGTGCATGCTTAGGTCCCATGCAATAAATGGGAATGAATTTCAAACACCATGGCACCGTTGATTGCTGACAAAACATTGAGATGCCTGGTTTTTAAATTCTAGTAAATCCAAAACTCGTCTGAAATTCACGAAACTTGGCATGCTATCATGAAATGGCGCCCGAAGTGATGTGGTATTTTTCGTGTCCATTTTGAGAGAAGGCGCACTCAAATAATGACAGCCAACAAAGGCATTTTGAAAAAATAGCTGCCACTTAATATCTCAAACGTTTGTATAATTCAAAACGTGTGCGTTATGTTAACCATTCACGTGACGCCACGTGTCTTGGTTTTAATGGTTGTAGGAGGTGCCGTGCGGATAGCTGCTTGACCTTGACTGAACAGGAGGCGTGCGAGCGCAGTCCTGTGCACAGGCTGACCGAGAGGCGTGCAAGCTGTCCTCCAATGCGTAGGCTCACCGGGAAGTGTATGAGCTTTACGCTGCGTAGGCTCACTGGGAAGCGAGCCCTTTGACTTTCATGGTCGTCCGCCTTCCTCTCCATTAATGGCGCCCGAGCCGCTATTTAATACGGGCGGCCTTGCTGTTCGCCTCCCATTCCCCTCCCCCCTACAGACCTCCACCGCCATGGCGCAGAATGATCATCTGCAACTAGTCTTCAAGTTTGGTGAAGTCGACTCCGAGCCGGAGGAGATAGGAAATAAGGAGGAATGGGGCCTCACGGACATGGCCCAGAACAAGCTGGCCGCGGCTATTGCTGCCCCCGCTCCCATCCTAGCTCCCGTCCACGCGCCCGTGCCAGCGACCATCCCCGTAGCATTGGCGGGGTGGTCGCCGAGCACTATCGCGGAGCTGGAAGCCGTCGGCGTCGGCGAGGTCTCCACGGACCCGCGCGATCTCGTGTACATGCCAGCGCCCGTGCCCGTGCGCGCCCCTCGACCCATAGTGTCGCCGGCCCTCGTGCGTTTGGCTGCATCCACCGCGCCCGTGCGCGCCCCTCCACCCATCATGGTGCCAGTCCCCGTGCGTTTGGCTGCACCCGCCCCACCCGTGCCCATGCCTATGCCTGTGCGCCCCCCCTTCCCCCATGGTGGCATGGGACGCTGCCGTGGACCGCTACCTCTCAGTGGCGCCAGTTGTCGTTCTCCCGTGCCCCGCCCGTCGATCGCGCGACGGCATGATGTTTGATTTACAAGTGAAGAACATTTTGTGCTGCCTTGAAGACTTCAACAACGGCGTCCCGGATGACGACAACGACAAAGACGGCGCGGCACGCCGCCTCCCCCGCCACCGGAAATAGTTTTTTTGGGGTTTAATATTGTATCTCGAATTCTCGATCATATGAATATAAATTCACAGTGTGACTGAATAAAAGATATGGTTTGAATGAACTTGCGTTTTTCTCTCTTAATGTACAGACTTATCAAACGATTTTCTTTTGAAAAAAACGTCAACGGTTTTTAAATATAAAACACTCATCGCAAATGTTTTAGTTAGAACACCCGTATGCAAACCGACAGCTTCCCCAGGAAGCCAAGGGAAAATGTGCCGAGCAGGATTTCTGCATCCCTTCAACGCAAACGCTTGTTTTGCATGACCCGTGTGCAACCACGTACAAACAATTGGGTAAGATTTGCATATTTGTCATTTTGGGTATGTTGTCATTTCTCAAACAGGAAAGATTGACATTTGTTTATCTAGTAACATTGCCATTTGTCAACCTTGTAACACCACGATTTGTCAAAATATGCAGCTACAAATCACTAGCACTATCTATTTTTTGCAACTAAAATCACTAGCATAGTTCAGATGGACACCACTAGCAGGCGTCAGTTCGTGGACGCATATGCAAATGTACCATTGATTACATACAACAAGTCATCAACCCACAACGACAACGAGGATACACGTTGGATTATAGATCATTTCCAACAAAACTTTCTAGTAAAGTTTTTCTCACACAACAAATAACAAAGCGATGAAATGAACTTTAGCTCGACCACTAGTCGGCGTTGGAAACGCTTGCTTTGAACCATAAGTGATTCTCTGGGAAGGGCCAACTACTATCAATCTCGAGACTGACCCAGGACTGATCATCCAGGCTAAAGCGGCCTATTTCAATACCCATATTGGGATGGTAGGGAAGCATAGTAATGTCCGAGGTATAGATACAGTTGCTTCTCATAAATGGTAGTAACATTGTGTCAACAGCAGCTGGATCGCCTTCCACCATCATTGGATAGTTTTGTCCAAGGAAGAGCGAGTTTCCTCCAAGACTTTCAATACTAAACCAGGGAGAAGGTGTTGGCACTAGTACACTAGTATCCATCCCGAATACCCTGCAATGGATGTTGGAATAGGTCTGGAGAGTGCGGCCATACGAGACAACACCTACTTCCTTAGTAACATCAGCAGTGCCCCGTATATAGACAACTAGAGGTGATCCATCGGAATAAGTTGCCAGGCGCCACTGAGTATATGGGTCCTGCTCATCCTCATGCTCGTGAATAAAATTTTCAAGTATAGGTGGTGGAATGTTCACAGGACCTTGGAAACACAAGAAGGTTAATTAATTAGTAAAGGAAACTAGCTAACCCGCATGCATGTGGATGAAACAATTATAATTACGATGGAAGACAAACGTACCGAAAGCATGATGATTCCATGCAAAAATAGTGCCACGAGTGGTGGCAGCAAACGCAAGACCCTCGTATTGAATTGCATCATAGTACTCATCTGTGTATAGAAACTGATTTTTGAGCAATATCCATTGAGGCATGGAAGTAAGGAAGGCAACAAGCTTGTCGAAGATAGCAACAACTTCATAGTTTGTGTAATCCCAAGAGCGGTTGGGAACTTGAAAAATTGCTATCTTTCATAGACGACAGTTACCATCATCGTATTTGAACTCACGTAGACCATCTATGTGCTCAACCTCTGGGCAGTCTGAGATTTTTGGAAGTGGAACCAGGTGACGAGTGTACACATTCACAATTTCCCACTCGCAGTTGTACCCAATATAAACAACCCAATCTTCATTTGCGCCTGCCCAAGCCTTGCCTCAAGCGATGGCATCTTAACATCACACGTATCATTATCAAGCGGCATCAACTTGCACAAGGTGAGGCTTCTGTCATCCCCAAGCCAGTCAGTAGGGTCACGGCGAACAAGATAGGGGAGATCAAACCGCTCCTGGACCCTTGGGTTCCTTGTAATGATGTTATTAGTTGAGTCAAGAATAGTCTTGAACGGACCTGCCATGCTAGCCGAGGTGATGACGTCGCACCGATCCATGAGTTCCTCCACCGTGTCATCATTCAGATCAGGTAAGAATAACGGGGTCGTTTCCGGCTTGTTCCCTCCATGGAGAAGACGATCAAACAATGGCAGAAGGAAGGGTGAAGGCAAATGGAGGAGGGAGGAAGAGTTAGCGTGTGACAACAGTTCCAAATCAAGAGGGAAAGGCGAAGAATCGGTGGACAGTTGCCATGTTACATGAAGAGGCACCTGGGGAGCGAACGGTTGCCACAGAGGTCACACACTGACGACAAGGGCCGAGTGAACCGCATGCAATCCCATCGCACAACACACATGTCTTGTTAAGTTGAACCGTTTTTGTACTCTTGTGTCAACGCAAACACTTCTTCCGAGTGAACCGCATGCCGTATATCCCACACACCTTGATCTGGCTGACCGTTTCTTTTATGTTTCCTAATCACAAACGGTTCATCCGAGTTAACCGTATGATGTATATCGCACACACCTTCATCTGGCTGCCCGTTTCTTTTGTGCTGCCTAATCACAAACAGTTCATCCGAGTGAACCGTATGCTGTGTATCGCACATGCCTTCATCTGGCTGCCCATTTCTTTTGTTCCTCCTCATCGCAAATAGTTAATTGAACTGAACAGTATGCCCTTCATCTCACAAGCAACTAAAACCTGAACCGTGTTTGATGCATCCGTCATCGCAAAGGTTTTATACATTTCTGACGGTTTTTATAGATCACCGTTTGCGATTATGGCATCGCACACAGTTTCTCAAAGGGTCTTTCATTGTAGTGTCGTGTTAGCAGCATCCTGCAGTAGTGCCATAGCACATGCAATAAAGGTAGACTCTGGTCTCAACCTTCGAGCCTTCCCTGACAGCAAAACCCTTGTGCTTTGCATAGACGTTGTAGAAGTCCTTTGCTTCTTTGAAAGTTTCAAAGCGCATCTCTAGCCTTGGCAGAATGTAAGCTTCAATGTTAGGTGGCTGCACGCAACTGTGAGCAAACAAAAACGCAGTTACGAAAATGTTAGATGGGGTGGTCACAGTACCATGGTATGGACTGTTCTTGTATTTTTTTTTCCTGCACTTACATGTGTATAGCTCTGTGTTTCCTCCGGTGTTTGTTGTTCATCCTGTTGTATGGGCGCGGGTGGTGTCACCCTTGGCACATGCAGCAATGCATCTCTTGGTGGGAGCAATGTTGACGAAGCTCTCCGTCTCTCATTGTATGGTCGTCTCCCCTCAGATTCTCTGTGAGGTTGCTCCTGTCTATATGGCTCATATCTTGTACCTTGCACCCTGCTAGAGTGGCCAAAATTTCTATCTCTTTTGCCTGGTCTTCCCGTCGCAACCGCTTTTGCAGCACGGATGATTGATGTTGACGGAGCGACTGGTGGAAGCATGGGTGTCCTTGCCTTTCTGCATGCGATAGGGAAGGAAAACATTTGTCGTTGGGGAAATTGTTGACCCTGTTGCAACCCGGCAGTGGAAAATCTTGTATTCCCAGATATTGGTGTTTGCTGCATAGAAGAACCTGTCTGCGCTTCTGATGATTCTAGTGTAGCTTGAAATCTTCCTGTATTGTTGAAGTATCCAGGTGCTATTTCTGGTGTTACCCAACCAGGCGGTGCCTCATATCTGCTTGGCTCATCAAACCCTCGCTGTGTGTGCCGCCTTGCATGTTTCTGCAATGACATTCCACAGTTTTGGGATTAATCTTTTCTGGAATTTTCTCATTCTATGGGTAACATGTCATGCACTGAAGGCAATGTACAAGTTGAACTTGCATCGCTGGCCATTATTAAACTTTGTTCTCTATTTTGTATCTGGTTTAGTTTTCAGTCGAACTGATGAACGTACATGTTCAGCACTGATGTATTAATGTACTGATTTTTAGCACTGCTTGTAAACTGAACATTAAACTTCATCTGTTATGGAAAGTTTTTTTTATCTTTTTCCCTATAACTGATGCGTAAACATTTGGTGCACTGCTTGCAAACTAAACATTTAACTTCAGATATGTATGGATATGCATATATATATATATAACTAATGCATGTCTTCTCTTTTTTCATCTATAACTTATGCAACTACACTAGAAGTACTCCTAGTTTATGTATCATTGAACTTACTGTGTAACAATGTATATTTTTTCAACAACATTCTTTTACTAGTTCGAACTGATGCAACTACACGACATGCACTAGTAGAAATAACATCATACAAACTTGCAGTGCTAGTTGAACCTTATATAAAGCCTAGTAGCTACTAGGACTGATGCATAAGTTTATGTTTTTTGTCTTGAAGTGAAGCTAGCATATTAGAGATACTGACAGTAACCTCGACATCCAAACTGGGCATCAAGTGGCAGGGGTGTAATGAACTGATGCAAGCATTTTTGCAATGTACTATCTGCTTCTGCATCATAGGAACATGTGTCACTAATGTAGCACACATGTAGTACTGGTGAATTTTATAGTGTAACATGTAGGCAGATCATAGTGTGTGTAATTTTTAACCTGAATCTTCTTCATTGAAGGACTAATGAACTGATGAACTGAACACAAACATCACCTCCAGTGGCATGTTCTTGGATCTAACTTCTTCTTCTTCCTCTCGTGGGGTGGCGTACTGGCATGTTCTTGGGAGGCGGTGCCATTAATGCAGGCAAGGAGCTTGGGGAGACGACGGCGCCAATGATGATGAGGTCCGGGGAGGCAGCTGCTTGTGGTGCATGTCCAGTGATGAGGTCCGGGGAGGCAGCTGCTCGCGGGGATCATGGCCCCGACGAAGGAGCCCCGGCGAGGGAGGGAGACAGGAGGCATGGATCACCGTCGCGGCAAAGGATCCCAGCAAGGGAGGGAGGCGGCTGGTGCGTATCACGGCCCCGGCGAAGGATCCCAACGAAGGAGGGAGGCGGCTGGCGTGGATCACGGCCCCGGTGAAGGATCCCGGCGAAGGAGGGAGGCGGCTGGCGTGGATCACGGCCCCGGCAAAGGATCCCGACAAAGGAAGGAGGCGGCTAGCGCGGATCACGGCCCCGGCGAAGGATCCCAGCGAGGAAGGGGATGGCGGCGGTGGATCCGTCGTCGGCCAGCCACGGCACCGCGGGCTCCCTTGCTCCGGCTGCCATCGTCGCTCACTCGCCCGCGATGTGCCTCCGGCAGAAGAAGGCGAGTTGGGTTCTGGCTGGCTCGGGGGGATTCTACTGTGTAGGCGCGCCGCGCCTATATAGGGTCGGGGGTAGCAGAATAATATTCTGTTATGGGTAACAAAATAGCCCTGTCCTATATATAACCCATTAGCTGTCATTACTACGAAACCAAACAACTCGGTCTCACTGAAGTTTATAACTGCCAGTGACAGTGCACATCGGTGACTCTGAGAATTTTAGATTGTTTTTACCGAGATTAAAATACATATCAGTCCAAGTGCAATCGATGAGACCGAACAGGAGTGTGTTGTTCTGACCGAAAGGCACTTAAAGGGTTTTGGAGGTCATCCCTAGTCGGATCGGTGGCTCTGGGTGCTCCTCACCCGAAGGGTCCAAAAAGGAACTTGTTCAAGTTTTGTGATATGGCGGGAAAGAATTTGAGACAAGTTCAGATATATAGCTAGAGAAGGTTCTTAGGCATTCTTGTACATCCGATTGGCCAAAATAAATCCAAATCAACTAAACAACAATTGGATGTCCTCGAATGAGAAATATTCATTGCAACATGCTCATAAATAGCAAATGAAATATGTCAAACATGCACAACCAATTCTAGCAACTATCAAGAAATGGGCGATGATGTAGTCATCTATATGAGAGTATATTGACTTAGGAGCCAAATGAGAACA
This sequence comes from Triticum dicoccoides, assembly GCF_002162155.2. Lineage (NCBI taxonomy): Eukaryota > Viridiplantae > Streptophyta > Magnoliopsida > Poales > Poaceae > Triticum > Triticum dicoccoides. The sequence continues at coordinate 286,767,844 of NC_041386.1, forward strand.
TTTGATCATAGGTCATACACATTGTTTAAGCACAAGTGGGGTTGCCACCATGAGTTGCTTTAGCTCAAGTCTTAGAGCAAAGCTCCCCCTAGATGTGATCTCCCCCAAAGAGGGATGAACTAACCTTGGGTTTTATCGATGATGACTACATGTAGATGTTGTGGATGTGGATGTTCAATGTTATTGTAGACCATCAAGAGTTGGGAGCAATCCTTTGGATTTTTGCACTTCCAATACCTACATGGGTTAGTCCCACAAGGAACAAACAAGGATATCCATAGAAATAGAGTGAAATGCACAATAGATGATGTCCATGAATGCATTTAATACCTTGTCCCTTTACTTACCAACAAGAGGGTTTGTGACTCCATGAACTAGTGCAACATGTTGAAGTTTTTTGCACAAGTTCTTGCCACGAATGAATATGAGTGAAGTTTGTTGGGGGCTTCACCCTCAAGAACTCTCTAGTTATTCTTCTTTGGTACCCACATCAACTTGATGGGATCCTCAGAGTTGTAGTTGTACTTGATGAAGTGCAACTTGCTGATGTCTTGGGAACCCACTTGACAAAGGCTTGAGGTGGATCTTCAAATGAGTCAATCTCTTCTTCAAGCTTCTCCTTGCCTTTTTACTTGTGGTATTGTGGTGGAAAAACATATTGATCTGGTGTCCCATTGAAAGAAGTGGGGTCATACTTCTCTTGTTGAGGAACAAACTTTTTCTTGGGGTATTGATCTTCTTCCCACTCAACTCCATTGGCATCGAACTTTCATTCAAAACCAACACCTTGGTTCTTCCGGTGCCTCCCTTGCTTGAGAACAATCTCATCACGTTGCTTAGTCCCAGCTTGCCTCTTGTAGACACCCTTTTCTATAAATAGTTTCAATAAATTGTTTTCTTGCTCAAGTGTAACTTGGCTAAGAAAATCATTAGTGGAATCAATAGAACTACTAGAAGCAACAACATTAGATTTAGCATTGTTATTGTTACTACTAGAGGTATAACCTTTCTTACTCTTCTTACTATTTTGCATACATTTAACTTGTGGCATAAAGGTAGACAAGATAAGACGTTTGGCAATGTAAGAAGAACTCTTCTTTCGAAGATCATCATTGATAGCTTTTAGAACCTCATGCTCTTGCTCTAAACTTAGCTTCTTGAAGCACAGCTTCTCATGAGTTCTTAGGAGCTCCCCGTGATCTTCTTGAGTTGTTTCATGAGTGAACTTAAGAGTGTTTAATTCTGTAGTTAAGCGCTCAATCTCCTTCTTAGCATTGTCATTCATTTCATCTTGACTATCATGATTACTAGAAAGTTCATTATGGCTCACATCACTAGTTTTATCATAAAGGAAGTCATCATCACCTAGCAAATCACTCTCATCACTGTCGAAGTCAAGATACTCGTAGTGTGATACCTTGGATCCTTTATCCATGAAGCATCTTCCAATTATGTCATTTAGTGAGTCAAATAGGTCATAGGAGTTGGAGGATACGAGAGAAAGTATGGCAACACCTTCATATTGAATATAGTCAGAGTTGGAATGATAAATTCTCCAAGATTGGTTGTCGGAGTCGGACCCGGCGCTGGAAACCCATTAACCAACATGAGATTGATGTCTTCTTCTAGAGTAGCTCTTGGTTGACTTGTCTTTCCTTTCTGAATCCTTGTTCTTCCAAGAAGGTCTTCATTCATAACAATCATCTCTACACCTTCTCTCTCTATGAGGTGATTCATCTCTTCTCTTGTGAGGTGTCGTACACTCATTACCGGGGCTTCCACAATTGTAGCAACTACGGTTACGACTTGATGATTTTTGCCCATAGTGTCTTGAGTTGGAGCTTCTCTCTTTGCTTCTATTCTTCTAGAACTTCTTGAAGTTCTTGACCATTAGGCTTATCTCTACATTGGATACTAGTTTGTCACTTGATGTCGTGGGAGCATTGCTTGAGGCTTGGTAAGCACCATTTGACTTGTTGTGGAGCTCCTCCTTGTCCTTGAGTGACATCTCATGAGCAACAGTCCTTCCAATGACTTTCGTTGGCTTGAGATCTTCATTTGGATCAATGTGCACACAGTATCATATGTTCCATCCAAGGCTCTAAGGATCTTCTTGATGATGAATTTGTCGGTCATCTCTTCACTTCCTAAGCCAGCAATCTCATTTGTGATGAGAGAGAGCCTAGAGTACATTTTGGCAACTCCTTCACCATCCCTTGTCTTGAGCTTGTCAAGTTGACTTTGAAGCACATCCAACTTGGATTCCTTGACGGAGTCAGTACCATCGTGCATATCAACCAAAGTATCCGAAATTTCCTTTGCATTCTCAAGGCGGCTAATCTTGTTGAACTCCTCGGGGAACAAACCATTGAAGAAAATGTCGCATGCCTGAGCATTGTATTGCAACATCTACAATTCTTCTGTGGTTGCTTCACGATCTGGTTCTATTCCATCCTCAAAGAATTCACCTTGCAAGCCAATACGAACAATAGCCCAAACGGCGGGGTTATGACCAAGAATATGCATTTTCATCTTGTGCTTCCAACTAGCAAAGTTGGAACCATCGAAATATGGACCTCTACGGTGATAATTACCCTCACTAGATGCCATACTCTCCTAGGTTGTGAAACCAATGCAATGGAGACCAAAGCTTTGGTGCCACTTATAGGATCGAAAGTATATCTAGAGGTGGGTGATTACATTACTTGATCAAATAAAAAATTAACCTTTTCCCAATTTTAGTGGTAGGCAAGTTTTAGAAATTCTACCAAGTCAAGCAACACCCTACACATGCAAGTCTAACAGTTGAGTAGCGGAAATTAAAGACTTCGCATATGAACGTAAAGGAGGAAATGGAGAAATCAAAAGCAATGAAGACATGGTGATTTTTGGCTTGGTTCCGATAGGTGGTGCTATCGTACGTCCACATTGATGGAGACTTCAACCCACAGTGGGTAACAGCTGCGCAAGTCCATGAAGGGTCCACAAAGAAGCAACCTTGTCTATTCCACCATGGCATATGTCCATGAAGGACTACCCTCACTTAGGGTAGATCTCATGAAGTAGGCAATCTCCTTACCCTTACAAACTCCTTGGTTCAATTCCACATGATCTTGGAGGCTCCCAAGTGACACCTAACTAATCTAGGAGACACCACTCTCCAAAAGCTAATAGATGGTGTTGTTCATGATGAACTCTTTGCTCTTGTGCTTCGAACGATAGTCTCCTCAACACTCAATCTCTTTCTATCAGATTTTTTTTGGGTAGGAGAACGGATTGGATGGAAAGAAACTTGGGGAGGCTAGAAATCTAGGTTCAAATGGATGGATTGGAATGCCTTGATCTCAACACATGAGTAGGTGGTTCTCCCTCTCAGAAAATGAATGGTGGAAGTGTAGTTTCATTTTGGTGGCTCTCTCAAAGAGTAAGTGGGGTGGAGATATAGGCTTCACCCAAAATCCAACCGTTACAACCTTTTGACTCAATTCGGTGACACCAAACCAAAAACTCGGTGAGACCGACCCATGTAAAAGATTTGAACGTTGGCCTTTTAAGTGGGACCAAAGAAAGAATCTCGGACGGGTCGATATGTGATGACCTAAGTGAGACCGTGTTTTGGTAATTCTGATCGGTTCAACTCGGTGGTCCCGGAGTGAATCAATTGGGTTATAGAAACTTGGTCAGTGCAAATCGGTGGGATTGATTGGCATCTCGGTGAGACCAAAAGTCTAGGATTTGGCTCTGGCATTGTGTAGGATCAACTCGGTGAGTCCGGATGGGATGATTTTGGTGGGACCAAGTTGGACTTTAGGGTTTGGACAGATATAATATTGAGAAGGTGGTTGAGGGTTTTTGGAGCAATATCTTCAAGCACTTTCACCGATTAAGTCATTATCAAAACATCATCCCGGCCCTTTTAATAGTATTGGCATTCCTATGGACTCAGTGTTATTTTGGATCACTTAACCAAAAATGTATAGTCTTGAAGCTTTGCCAATCCATGTCCACATTCTCATGTCCTTACCGTGCCAATCGTTGAACTTTTCTGACATCTATCTTGAATAGGCATTAGTTCAATGACATATATGTCGTTTTGAATTACCAAAACCACCCGGCAATTAGTTGCACTTTCACAACCACAACGACAAGTTTGATGCCATGAAGGACCACATCCATGCCAATATGGACAAGAACTTGGTGGATATCGAGGCCCTTGATGACCCACAAGTATAGGGGATCAATCGTAGTCCTTTTGATAAGTAAGAGTGTCGAACCCAACGAGGAGCAAAAGAAAATGACAAGTGGTTTTCAGCAAGGTATTCTCTGCAAGCACTGAAATTATAAGTAACAAGTAGTTTGATAGCAATATAATTTGTAACTTGCAAGTAACGGTAATAATATGCAGGAAGGTATCCCAATCCTTTTGTGGAAGAGGACAGGCTAAAACGGTCTCTTATGATAAGAAAGTGTTCTTGAGGGTACACGGGAATTTTATCTAGTCACTTTCATCATGTTGGTTTGATTCATGTTCTCTACTTTGATAATTTGATATGTGGGTGGACCGATGCTTAGGTGTTGTTCTTACTTGAACAAACCTCCTACTTATGATTAACCCCCTCGCAAGCATCCACAACTACGAGAAAAGTATTAAGATAAAATCTAACCATAGCATTAAACTTTTGGATCAAAATCAGTCCCTTACGAAGTAGCGCATAAACTAGGGTTTAAGCTTTTGTCACTCTCCCAACCCATCATCTAATAACTACTCCACAATGCATTCCCTTAGGCCCGAATAAGGTGAAGTGCCATGTATTCCACGTTCACATGACACCACTAAGGGAATCACAACATACATACCATCAAAATATCGAACACATATCAAGTTCACATGATTACTTGCAACAAGATTTCTCCCGTGACCTCGAGAACGAAAGTAACTACTCACAAATGATAATCATGCTCAAGATCAGAGGGGTATTAAATAGCATAATGGATCTCAACATATAATCTTCCACCAAATAAACCATATAATAATCAACTACAAGATGTAATCAACACTACTAGTCACCCACAAGCACCAATCTAAGGTCCCGGTAGAAAGATTGAACACAAGAGACAAACTATGGTTTGAGAGGAGATGGTGCTATTGAAGATGTTGATGGAGATTGCCCTCCCCAAGATGAGAGAGTTGTTGGTGGTAATGATGACGATGATTTCCCCCCCTCCGGGAGGGAAGTTCCCCCGGAGGAATCGCTTCGCCGGAGGGCACAAGTGCTCCTGCCCAAGTTCTGCCTCGAGGCGGCGGCGCTTTGTCCCAAAAGTCCTCTCCTTATTTTTTTTCTAGGTTAAAATGACCTATATACCAGAAGAGGGGCACCGGAGGTGGGCTAAGGAGGGCACAACCCACCAGGGCGTGCCTGGGGGCCCTAGCGCGCCCAGGTGGGTTGTACCCACCTGGTGCGCCCCCTCTGGTAGTTATTTGCTCCAATAATTCTTAAATATTCCATAAAAATTCTCCGTGAAGTTTTAGCTAATTTGGAGTTGTGCAGAATAGGTGGCCTGGCATAGCTTTTTTAGGTCCAGAATTCCACCTGCCGGTATTCTCCCTCTTTGTGTAAACCTTGCATATTATGAGGGAAAAGGCATTAGAATTACTCCATGAAGCATTATTATGCATAAAAATATCATAAATAACAGTACGAAAACATGATGCAAAGTGGACGTATCAACTCCCCCAAGCTTAGACCTCACTTGCCTTAAGCGAAAACCAAAATCAAAAACATGTCCGCATGCTTAGCAAGAGAGGTGTCGATAAAAACAAAATACGGACATAGAAGCATCATATATATTATTATAACATCAACAAGCTTTATTATAAAACTTTTATCATAAACTTCTCATGAACAAGTAAAAATTCATCACAACATCGAAGTATAAAGCATAAAATCTATTGAAAACCAACAAACTATGTTCTTAGTCAACTTTGCAACTACAATTCATCATCTTTTTAGGAAGGGTCGCATATCGGAGCCTTTTGGCAAGTCCACATCCTCAACCATCATATAGTCTTCTATAATAGCTAACACTCACCGCATACACATGAGCAAAAAGTTTCAACCGGATACATAGAAAGATAGGGGCTTATAGTTTCGCCTCCCAACATATTCACCTCGAGGTGATGTTAACAATAATAACTCATGCCCACCCATATCCAACTAGATGTATGTGCCTAGATCTTTCCTCACCACATGGTGCTTGCCAAAAGAGAAAATAAAAAGGAATAGAGAGAGATACTTTGACTCTTCCATAAAAGTAAATTCATCAAAGTAAAAGATAGGCCCTTCACAGAGGGAAGCAGAGGTTGCCATGCGTTTTTTGGTTGTATGCTCAATCTCTTAGTGCAAAAGAATGTCGCGTTATATTGCCCCTTATGATAGAAACCTTTATTATGCAGTCTGTTGCCTTTATTACTTTGCCATCACAAGTTCATACAATGCTCAATTTTCTCTTACGCTAAATGATCCAACACATTTAGAAGCAATTTTTATTGCCTTATTGCACCGATGACAACTTACTTGAAGGATCTTACTCAATCCATAGGTAGGTATGGTGGACTCTCAAAACAAGATTTGGGTTAAGGGTTTTACATGCGCAAGTAGTATCTCTACTTAGTGCGGGATTTTTGGCTAGCAAAGATGGGGGGCAAGAACCACATGTTAAAGAATCTATGACAATATAACTTCTATGTGAATATGAACAAAAATAAATCATTATGTTTTCTTCCTTGTCCAACCTCAACAATTTTGTCATATAATATTTTGATGGGGGTTCACAATCATAAAAGATGTCCAAGATAGTGTATTTGCATTTGAATCTTCTCTTCCCTTATTAATTCTTTCATGAATTGCATCATTGGCCAATGCTATGTTTGTCAATCTCCAATAAATTTTACTACTTATACTCTTCCTTATGTGACATCATTACTTACCATAAGATTAGCATATGATCTTTTCCATTTATTTCCTTTCTTTTTATTGAACATGAAAGTAACAAAAGCAAAACTCAAACTAAACTTCATTATATATCTCGCACACGACTACAAGGATAGATCGATAGATCACTAGGAAAACACTCGAAGAAAGATCGAACTAAATTTTTATTCAACTAAATCAAAAGATAACTAAGGATCGAACTAAAATATATAAATGCAAAAGATAGTGTTGGTGATACGATACCAGGGCACCTCCCCCAAGCTTGGCACAAGCCAAGGGGAGTGCCCATACCCGATACTCAAGTCTCCTTTGGTGATGAAGAAGGTGGTGGTGATGAACTAGTCATGATCTTATCTTTAGGTTTCCATGACAAAGGCTCACCATCATAAGAGGAGGAGTGAGTCTCGCAGGTCCTACAACTGGCAGCCAAACTCATACCTTAAAGCCTTGCCTCATATTCAAAGACTTGGTTTTGGAGATCATAGATTTGGCTTTGGAGAAAGTTGATTTGCTCGTTGAATATGAAGACGATGTCTTTCATGGACTTGCCATCCACCTTGAGATCACGGGTGTAGTCCGCGATCATGGGGTGATTGGCATTGAGTCCATGCTCCACCCGCCCCATGCACTTGAAGACCTCATGCTCCATAGCTTCGAGCCTGGCATCCACGGTTCCCATCCCTTTGGGGCCCTGGACGTCGCGGATGTGGAGCACCCCCTCACGCATCTCGATGGCTAGAGGGTGCTGCATCACCTCCCGCAAATATGGGTTGATGACGTTCTCAAAGAACTTGTCCTTGGAGGAGGTTGAAGAGGCCATCGCGATCTAGATCTGTCAGACAACAGCAAGAAAAGAAAACAGAAGATTTCTCCACGATACGGTGGTCATTAGGTTCGGGGGGTATATAAAGATTTTTTATCTTGGGAAACAAGTGTAGCGACCAGACCTCAAACAGTCTGATCTCTGTGCTCCGGGGTCATCCCTGGATCAGTAATGCTGACACCACACAATACTCGGAGGATTTATAGCAGAGTAGCAATCACAAACTTATTGCATCGAATGTCTCAAAAGAGAACTTATTACAATAAATATGGCTTAAGGCCATCTAATAATGATAACAACGGAAGGCTTGGAAGATAAGTGAGTCCATCAACTCCAACGGCATCACTGAGTATAGAACCACGACCTAAAAACTCCTTAATCATCGTCTGAAAAGTCTGCAATATTAACGTTGCAGCCCGAAACGGGTCAGCACATGGAATATGCTGGCAATGTAACACATAGAGAGTAATGGAATGAAACAACTATACTATATGCATATTTGGCTGGTGGAAAGCTCTATGGTTACAGTTTTGCGTAAAGCCAATTTTTCCCTACTTCAAAGGAATAAATTTTATTTAACTATCATGGTAGTTGTTAAACATTGAGAATGGTTGACAGCATTCTCAATCCCAATTAAGCATCATCATTAAACATAACCCAACAAAATTAATTTAGAGTAACATGTTGAGATTCACATGATAATCCAGGTACTAGATACTCAAGATGTCCATAACCGGGGACACGGCTAACCATGATTAGTTTATTACACTCTGCAGAGGTTTGCGCACTTTTCCGCACAAGACTCGATCGCCTCCATTTGGTTTCTCGCACTACATGGTGTTTGAGAAGACGGATGACCGAGACATAGTCTTTCAGAAGCGCTAGCACCTTATGATCGGGTAGACCGTACCACCTACATCCCCTACATCTGCTAGTCTACCACTGTAAGAGTTCGCACAACTTAGTCAACTATGCTAGAGCCCATAATAGCTTCTGGCTGCACACGGAAGTTTCTAGTATGAATAGTCTCATGATCCCTTTAAGCCTGGGTGGCGGTCCAAAAGAAAACAGGCAAGTCCTGGAATACCCAGGTGCCTCAATCCACCCAGATGTGTGTTTAAGTTGCCACCTTAGTTAAACCATTAATTAACAAACTCACATCTGTCATGGATATCACTCACCCAATCCACGTCTACTAGCATAGCATGGCATAATAAGCAAACGTAGAAGTAACTCCCAAAGGTTTGATAATAAACAGGTAATAGGTACTACCTCAACTACTTCCCATCCCACAATTTAATTAGATCCTAATCATGAAATGTGTGAGGATTGATCTAATGCAATAAAACTGGGTAGTAGGAAAGGTATGATCAAAGTGTTACTTGCCTTGCTGATGATCCGCGAAACCTAGAGATTCGAAGTAACAGGCGGCGCACTCCGGGTATTCTATCGCAGACAAACAAATAAGCATACAATAAGTACTCATCTAATGCACGGGTAAAACTCAAAGAAGAGATCTAACCAGAAGGTTCAACTTAAGAACTCCGGTTGGCAAAAAGAATCAAATCGAACGAACCAACGAAAATCAAACGGCGAAAGAAAACAACTTCGTTCTACTAATCTGGATCTAGGGCAAATTTACAGTAGCAAAATCTTGTTTAAGTTGGTTAAACGGATAGAGGGTTTCGAGACGAAACTCTAGGCGCTTGAATCGCCTGATTCCGATAAACGAGCGAAAAGTTATACTAAAACGAAAATCGGATCAGGAATCGCGATCAGAAAAATCGCGGATTTAAACCGAGAAAAAGAAAAAAAACGACGAACGTTCGCTAGAACGAACGAACGGGCGAACGCTCACTATTTAAATAAACCGTAAAAACCGATCTATTTAAAAAAACCGAATCTAAAAAAACCGACGGAAAAACCGAACGGTTTTTCGAAAAAAAATAAAAAAAACCAGCGTGGATTTCTAGGCGGCGGCAAACCTCGGGCGGCGTGCGGCGGCGGCGGCGTCCGGCGGCGGCAGCGGGCGGCGAGGTGGCGACGTCGGCGGCGGCGGCG
>NC_041386.1:286778353-286786335 GCF_002162155.2 Triticum dicoccoides
GGCGGCGGCTTGGGGCTGGGGCGGCTAGGGTTTGCCCGGGGGGGCTGCCCCGGCTTATAAAGCCTGCCTGTGCTGGTGTCCCGGTCGGACACGGCCCGTAGGTCGGTGCGCGTTTTTTTAAATTACGCGCAAAAGAAAAATAAAAAGAAATATTAAACGGACTCCAAAAATTCCGAAATAAATTTTCTCGGGCTTCTAAAATCAAGCCGCACAAGGTGAACATTTATTTGGGACCTAAATGCAATTTTGAAAAATGCACATATTTCCTAAATTCAAATAAAACACTGAAAAACTCCAAAATAAAATCTTATTTGATTTTATTATTAAATCCTCAATATTTCTTTATTTCGGGAAAGTCATTTTATTCCCTCTCTCATATTTTTGTAATAGAAATAATTGATGATAAAATAAATAAAATCAAATGATCCTATTCTCAAAATTTGAGAAAACTCAAATATGAAAATAACGAAATCCCCAACTCTCTCCGTGGGTCATTGAGTTGTGTAGAATTTCTAGGATCAACCAAAATGCAAAATAAAATATGATATGCAATGATGATCTAATGTATAACATTCCAAATTGAAAATTTGGGATGTTACAAACCTACCCCCCTTAAGATGAATCTCGCCCTCGAGATTCGGGTTGGCTAGAAAATAGGTGAGGGTGGTCCTTGAGAAAATCTTCCTCTCGTTCCCAGGTGGCTTCATCCTCTGTGTGGTGGCTCTACTGAACCTTGCATAACTTGATAACCTTGCTGCGGGTAACTTGGCTGGCAAACTCGAGGATCTTAACTGGTTTCTCTTCGTAGGTCAAATCGTTATCCAACTGAATAGTTTCCAATGGCACTGTGTCTCTCAATGGTATGTCAGCCATCTCCGCGTGACACTTCTTCAACTGGGAAACGTGGAACACATCATGAACTCCTGACAATCCTTCGGGCAATTCCAACTTGTAGGCCACTTCTCCCATACGCTCCAAAACTCGATATGGTCCTACAAATCGTGGTGCTAACTTCCCTTTAAATCCAAAATGCTTTGTTCCCCGAAGTGGAGATACTCAAAGATAAGCTCTATCTCCGACTTCGTAAACTGTCTCCTTGCGTTTAGAATCTGCATAACTTTTCTGCCTTGACTGGGCTATCTTGAGCCTTTCGCAAATCAATTTCACCTTCTGTTCAGACTCTTTAATCAAGTCAAGTCCAAACAACTGGCGGTCTCCAACTTCGTCCCACGATAACGGTGTCCTACACCTCCTTCTGTACAAAGCTTCGAAAGGGGCCATCTTCAAACTGGTTTGGTAACTGTTGTTGTAAGAGAACTCTGGATATGGCAAATTATCGTCCCAACTAGATCCATAATCTAGCGCACAAGCTCTCAGCATATCCTCCAAAGTCTGATTGACTCTCTCGGTCTGTCCATCTGTCTGTGGATGAAAAGATGTACTGAATTCTAGCCTGGTTCCCAAGGTTTCGTGCAACTGCTTCCAGAACTTTGAGGTAAACTGGGTTCCTCTATCTGATACGATACTCCTTGGAACTCCATGCAAACATACGATCCTGGTCATGTATATCTTTGCCAACTTAGCACTGGTGTAAGTGGTCTTTACTAGGATGAAATGAGCTACTTTCGTCAATCGATCGACTACAACCCAAATCGAGTCATAGCCTGAACGAGTCCTGGGTAATCCTGTGATAAAATCCATGCCTAGTTTATCCCACTTCCATTCGGGTATCGGCAATGGTTGTAACAATCCTGCTGGCTTCTGATGCTCTGCCTTTACTCTTGACATACATCACAAACTACTACATACTCCGCAATATCCTTCTTCATTCCGGTCCACCAGAAAATATCCTTCAGATCCAAGTACATCTTGGTATTTCCTAGGTGAATTGAATACGGTGAGTCGTGTGCCTCTTGTAGTATCAACTTCCTGATCTCCGGGTCATTGGGCACGTAAACGCGGTCTTCAAACCATAGGGTATCGTGCTCATCCTCACGAAATCCCTTAGCTTTTCCTTTGCTAAGTTTCTCCTTAATGGAGGCAATCTCTTTGTCAGTCTTCTGAGCTTCTCTGATTCTATCCATCAAAGTTGACTGAATCTCCAATGCTGCTACATAGCCTCTCAGAACTATTTCCAAACATAGTTCACGAAGATTTTCTGCTAACTCCCTTGGTATTTCTCCCGTCATTAATGTATTGACATGGCTCTTACGGCTTAATGCGTCAGCTACTACATTAGCCTTTCCGGGATGGTAATGCAATCTCATATCATAATCCTTGATGAGCTCCAACCATCTCCTTTGTCTGAGGTTTAACTCCTTCTGTGTGAAGATGTATTTCAAACTCTTATGATCCGTGTACACCTCACAATGATTTCCAATCAGAAAATGTCTCCATGTTTTCAATGCATGCACTACGGCTGCTAACTCCAAATCATGTGTGGCATAATTCAACTCATGAGGTTTCAGTTGTCTTGAGGCATATGAAACAACTCTCCCTTCCTGCATAAGCACTGCTCCAAGTCCTCGATGTGAAGCGTCGCAATACACCTCATAATCTTTGGTCTGGTCTGGCAAAATCAACACTGGTGAGGTCACCAAACGTTTCTTTAACTCCTGGAAACTAGCCTCGCATTCCTCCGTCCATATGAACTTGGTATATTTCTTCAACAACTCAGTCATAGGCTTCACAATCTTTGAGAAATTCTCAATAAATCTCCGGTAGTATCCTGCGAGTCCAAGAAAACTCCGGATCTCTCCAACTGTTGTTGGGGCTTCCCACTTGGTCACGGTATCAACTTTAGTGGGATCAACGGCCATACCTTCTCCAGATATAACGTGTCCGAGGAATCCTACTTCCTTCAACCAAAACTCACATTTGCTGAACTTGGCATATAATTGATGTTCTCTGAGCTTTCCAAGTACTAGTCGCAAATGTTCCTTATGCTCCTCTTCATTCTTCGAGTAAACCAGGATATCATCAATGAACACTACGCCGAACTTATCCAAAAACTCCATAAATACTTTGTTCATCATGTTCATAAAATAGGCAGGTGTGTTAGTCAGACCAAATGACATAACTGTATACTTGTACAGCCCATACCTGGTGGTAAAAGCTGTCTTAGGTATATCCTGTTCTCAAATCTTCAACTGGTGGTATCCTGATCGCACATCGATCTTGGAAAATACCTTAGCTCCTTGCAATCGATCAAACAGATCATTGATCATTGGTAGTGGGTACTTGTTCTTGATCGTTACTTCATTCAATCCTCGATAATCAACAACCATCCTTAACGATCCATCCTTCTTCTCCACTAGAAGTACTGGCGATCCCCAAGGTGAAGAACTTGGGCGGATATATCCCTTACCCAGTAACTCCTTAATCTGCTTCTTAATTTCCACCAAATCCTTTGCTGGCATCCTATATGGTCTCTTTGATATTGTCCCTGTTCCTGGCAATAGCTCAATCAAAAACTCAATATCTCTATTCGGTGGCATGCCTGGCAACTCCTTTGGAAATACTTTAGGGAAATCCCTTACCACTGGTACTTCCTCCTGCACAACTCATGTTAGGCAATTTACTTGAGTCCTCTTTGGCACATGCCGGGATACATACTTGATCCTTCTCCCTTTTGGGGTGGTAAGAAAAAATGACTTACTAGCACATTCAATATTCCCTTCATACTTTGATAACCAATCCATGCCTAATATCACATCCAATTCTTGGGATTCCAATACTATTAGGTCTGAGGGAAAAACAGAGTTACCAATCCTTAATGGTAACCGATCACACCATAGACTAGCCACATACTCTGCTCCAGGCGAGGTTACTAACATGGGTGACCTAAGGGCTTGGGTTGATAGGTTATACTTATCCACAAATCCCCTTGAGATGTATGAATGCGATGCACCAATATCAAAAAGAACGAGTGCAGTAAATGACTTAACCAAAAACTTACCTATTACTGCATCGGGCTGAGCTTCAACCTTCTCCACACTAACGTGGTTCACCTATCCCCTGTTGAAAGGGTTCGGCTTCTTCCCAGAACTTCCATTGCCATTTTGGCCTTCAGGACATTCATTGGCATAATGTCCGGTCTTCTGACACTTAAAGCAAGTGACTTGACTCAGGTCCTTCTTGGCTGGGGTTGATGGGTTGGTGTGATTCTGGCCGTTGCTTCCTCCGTTGCCATTACCATTCTTGGTGCCATTGTGATTGTGCGAGCTACCTCCTCCATGGGTATGCTGAAAATGTCCTCCCGGTCTAGGGGTAAAACGTGGCTTCTGCTGAGCTCCTGAAGTGTACTTCCCTTGTCCAGACTTCCTCTTGTGATTCTCAATTTGCTGCTGCTTCCCTTCAATCATAAGAGCACGATCTACCAACTCCTGGTAGTTGTTGAAGGTTGCTACCATCAACTGCATGCTCAACTCATCATTCAGTCCTTCCAGAAACTTCTCCTGCTTAGCTGCATCCGTAGCGACGTCATCTGGTGCATAACGTGCTAACTTACTAAAATCTTCAACATACTGGCCAACTGTCCGTCCTCCTTGGCGCAAGTTGCGAAACTCACGCTTCTTCATGGCCATAGCTCCTGCTGAAACATGTGCGGTACGAAAAGCCTACTGAAACTGATCCCATGTGATAGTGTCGACAGGGAAAGTGGCTGTGAAATTCTCCCACCATGATGCTGCGGGTCCTTCTAGCTGATGTGCGGCAAACTTCACCTTCTCCGCATTTGTGCATCCTGCTGTGGTCAACTCCCTAGCTGTCTTGCAGAGCCAATCATCTGCTACTATCGGCTCGGTGCTACTGGAAAACACCGGAGGATTCAGCCTAAGAAAACGGGCTAAGTGATCAACAGGTGGTGGTGGTGGTGGTGGTGGTGGGTTGTTGTTGTTGTTCCCCTGGTTTCGATTCTGGACTAGCAACTGCATCAATGTGTTCTGCTGTTGGATCAACTGGGTGAGCTCCGGTGGAAAGGCAAATCCGGGGTCACGTCTCGGAGGCATCTGAGGGGTTTTAGAAAAGATGAGATGTAAGAATAGAGGGGGTCTAAAGAGAAAACACTACCCATATGCACATGAGGCAAAAGCAAACAATTCACTTCATTCAATCAAACAAGGGCATACAATCGATCTAACTATCGCAAAAGTGCTCGGGCTACTATATTTACATGGTGGACTACTACTACTGATGAGGTGGTCTACTAGAAATATTCTTCGGTTGCAAACCCCATGATATCTGTTCCAGCTTCATCAACATAGTCATCATCGCTACTATCTGGATCCGAATCGGTGCCGTCGATGATGATGTAGTCTTTCAGGCTAATCTCCTTGGGTTCTTCGTCTTCCTCTACTGGCGTAGGGCTTCCCATAAATATTCCAATCTTCTTGATCAGGTCGTCATTCTTCTCCACCAATACTTCAATTTCCTCTTCATAATCTTCACGTGTAGCCTTGAGTTCTTCCTCCAGTTCCTTGATTCTAGTCTTAGCCTTCTTCAGATCTATCATGTCGGCGCACATCTGGTTCTCCTGTCGTCGAATGTGCTGGTTTAGCTCCTGGATAAAAGCTACAATTGATCTATCCTTCCTGGTGCTGATCATCTCCCAATGTTCATCTCGGCGCCCACAAATCTGGTAGATAGTATCCTTGAGATCCTTGCGGTAGACTTCTCCAATGTGTCCCATGGCGATGTGATCTGCCATGCTCTTTCCTATACTCCAAGTTGGTGCATCAAAAGAAAACTCTATGGGCTCAGTGACTGGCATGAACGTCCTTCCTGGAACTTGAACTTGAATCATCCAGCGCTCTTCTTCAGGTAAAGTGGCGTTGTAGGTTCCGGTGAACCTTGGTACTCCTATGTTCAGGTATCTAGTGACTTCCTTCAAGTGACGTCCAAAGGGTGTATCTTCATCCGGTTGCGTGAACTTGTTCCTTGCATCCACCATCCTAAAGAGTAGAAAAGATGAGAAGTCAGAAGAGGAGAGAGTGGATAGTGATCTAGGTCTTTTAGCTTAGTGGTCATTTCCTACATTCAACCTGGCTCTGATACCATCTTTGTAGCGACCAGACCTCAAACAGTCTGATCTCTGTGCTCCGGTATCATCCCTGGATCAGTAATGCTGACACCACACAGTACTTGGAGGATTTATAGCAGAGTAGCAATCACACACTTATTACATCGAGTGTCTCAAAAGAGAACTTATTACAATAAATATGGCTTAAGGCCATCTAATAATGATAACAGCGGAAGGCTTGGAAGATAAGTGAGTCCATCAACTCCAACGGCATCACTGAGTATAGAACCACGACCTAAAAACTCCTTAATCGTCGTCTGAAAAGTCTGCAATATTAACGTTGCAGCCCGAAACGGGTCAGCACATGGAATATGTTGGCAATGTAACACATAGAGAGTAATGGAATGAAACAGCTATACTATATGCATATTTGGCTGGTGGAAAGCTCTATGGTTACAGTTTTGCGTAAAGCCAATTTTTTCCTACTTCAAAGGAATAAATTTTATTTAACTATCATGGTAGTTGTTAAACATTGAGAATGGTTGACAGCATTCTCAATCCCAATTAAGCATCATCATTAAACATAACCCAACAAAATTAATTTAGAGTAACATGTTGAGATTCACATGATAATCCAGGTACTAGATACTCAAGATGTCCATAACCGGGGACACGGCTAACCATGATTAGTTTATTACACTCTGCAGAGGTTTGCGCACTTTTCCCCACAAGACTTGATCGCCTCCGTTTGGTTTCTCGCACTACATGGTGTTTGAGAAGACGGATGATCGAGACATAGTCTTTCAGAAGCGCTAGCACCTTACGATCGGGTAGACCGTACCACCTACATCCCCTATATCTGCTCTACCACTGTAAGAGTTCGCACAACTTAGTCAACTATGCTAGAGCCCATAATAGCTTGTGGCTGCACACAGAAGTTTCTAGTATGAATAGTCTCATGATCCCTTTAAGCCTGGGTGGCGGTCCAAAAGAAAACAGGCAAGTCCTGGAATACCCAGGTGCCTCAATCCACCCAGATGTGTGTTTAAGTTGCCACCTTAGTTAAACCATTAATTAACAAACTCACATCTGTCATGGATATCACTCACCCAATCCACGTCTACTAGCATAGCATGGCATAATAAGCAAACGTAGAAGTAACTCCCAAAGGTTTGATAATAAACAGGTAATAGGTACTACCTCAACTACTTCCCATCCCACAATTTAATTAGATCCTAATCATGCAATGTGTGAGGATTGATCTAATGCAATAAAACTGGGTAGTAGGAAAGGTATGATCAAAGTGTTACTTGCCTTGCTGATGATCCGCGAAACCTAGAGATTCGAAGTAACAGGCGGCGCACTCCGGGTATTCTATCGCAGACAAACAAACAAGCATACAATAAGTACTCATCTAATGCACGGGTAAAACTCAAAGAAGAGATCTAACCAGAAGGTTCAACTTAAGAACTCCGGTTGGCAAAAAGAATCAAATCGAACGAAGCAACAAAAATCAAACGGCGAAAGAAAACAACTTCATTCTACTAATCTGGATCTAGGGCAAATTTTACAGTAGCAAAATCTTGTTTAAGTTGGTTAAACGGATAGAGGGTTTCGAGACGAAACTCTAGGCGCTTGAATCGCCTGATTCCGATAAACGAGCGAAAAGTTATACTAAAACGAAAATCGGATCAGGAATCGCGATCAGAAAAATCGCGGATTTAAACCGAGAAAAAGAAAAAAAAACGACGAACGTTCGCTAGAACGAACGAACGGGCGAACGCTCACTATTTAAATAAACCGGAAAAGCGATCTATTTAAAAAACCGAATCTAAAAAAATCCGACGGAAAAACCGATGGAAAAACCGAATGGTTTTTTTAAAAAAACGCCGCGGATTTCGAGGCAGCGGTGAACCTCGGGCGGCGTGCGGCGGCAGCGGCGTCCGGCGGCGGCGGAGGGGGC
>NC_041386.1:286786547-286822563 GCF_002162155.2 Triticum dicoccoides
GCTGGGGCGACTAGGGTTTGCCCGGGTGGGCTGCCCCGGCTTATAAAGCCTGCCCGGGCCGGTGTCCCGGTCGGACACGGCCCGTAGGTCGGTGCGTGTTTTTTTTAAATTACGCGCAGAAGAAAAATAAAAAGAAATACTAAACGGACTCCAAAAATTCTGAAATAAATTTTCACGGGCTTCTAAAATCAAGCCGCACCAGGTGAACATTTATTTGGGACCTAAATGCAATTTTGAAAAATGCACATTTTTCCTAAATTCAAATAAAACACCGAAAAACTCCGAAATAAAATCTTATTTGATTTTATTATTAAATCCTCAATATTTCTTTATTTTGGGAAAGTCATTTTATTCCCTCTCTCATATTTTTGTAATGGAAATAACTGATGATAAAATAAATAAAATCAAATGATCCTATTCTCAAAATTTGAGAAAACTCAAATATGAAAATAACGAAATCCCCAACTCTCTCCGTGGGTCATTGAGTTGTGTAGAATTTCTCGGATCAACCAAAATGCAAAATAAAATATGATATGCAATGATGATCTAATGTATAATATTCCAAATTGAAAATTTGGGATGTTACAACAAGCAAACAGAAGAAAAACAGAGTCCAGAAGGTACCCGAGGTGGGCACAACCCACCTGGGCACGCCTGGCAAGTCAAGCGTGCCCTGGTGTCTTGTGCCCACCAGGGTTGCCTTCCTCATTGTTTCTTATTTTCCTAATTTTTAATATATTCCAAAACTGTCAGAAAACATTTTTGCGGATTTTTTGGAGTTCATTTACTTACTGTATCACGTACCTCCACTTTTTCGGTTAATCTGGAGTGTTCCGGAAGGTTTCTTTTATGTGTTCTTCTGGTGTCGTAGTTTGGATAATATTCCTTTCAACCTTAATGGGCGTACTTGAGATATAATGTTTTATTCTTTGCCCATTGACAACCTTCGGGTTAGTGCCTTCAGCATTATTTATTTTTATAGCTCTAGACCGATAAACCTCCTCGATAACGTAAGGTCCTTCCCATTTAGAGAGAAGCTTTCCTGTAAAGAATCTGAAATGAGAGTTGCACAAAAGAACATATTCTCCAACTTTGAATTCCTGCTTTTGGATTCTTTTGCCATGCCACCTTTTAACTTTTTCTTTAAATAACTTGGCATTTTCATAGGCTTGGTTCTCCATTCATCTAGTGAGCTAATATCAAATAACCTCTTTTCACTGGCAAGTTTGAAATCATAGTTGAGTTCTTTAATTGCCCAATATGCTTTATGTTCTAACTCAAGAGGCAAATGACAAGCTTTTCCATAAACCATTTTTTAAGGAGACATACCCATAGGATATTTATATGTTGTTCTATAAACCCAAAGTGTATCATCTAATTTCTTAGACCAATTCTTTCGGGACCTATTGACAGTTTTTTGTAAAATTAATTTTATTCCTAATTACTAAGTTCAACTTGACCACTAGACTGAGGATGATAGGGTGATGCAATTGTATGGTTAACATCATACTTAGGAAGCATTTTATGGAAAGCACCACGAATAAAGTGTGAACCACCATCAGTCATTAAATATCTAGGGACTCCAAACCTTGGGAAAATAACTTCCTTAAGCATTTTAATAGAGGTGTTGTGATCAGCACTACTAGTTGGAATAGCTTCTACCCACTTAGTAACATAATCAACAGCAGCCAAAATATGTGTGTACCCATTAGAGGAAGGAAAAAGTCCCATATAATCAAAACCCCAAACATCAAATGGTTCAACAGTAAGAGAAAATCTCATAGGCATTTCCTAACGCTTACCAATATTACCAATTCTTTGACATTCATCACAAGATAAAACAAACTTATGGGCATCCTTGAAGAGAGTAGGCCAATAAAAACCAGATTGCAATACATTGCGAGTAGTTCTCTCTCCCAGCATGATGCCCTCCATAATCTTCGGAGTGACATTTTTGTAGCATATGTCCCTATTCATGCTCAGGTGCACAATGTCTAATAATACCATCTACTCCTTGTTTATAAAGATGTGGGTCATCCCAAAAGTAATGTCTTAAATCATAGAAGAATTTTTTTCTTTTGTTGGTATGTGAAGCTAGGTGGAATATATTTAGCAATAATATAATTAGCATAGTCAGCATACCAAGGAGTGTTAAGAGAAACATTTATTGCAGCTAATTGCTCATCGGGAAAACTATCATTAATAGGTTGTGGGTCATCAAGAATATTTTCTAACCTAGACAAGTTATTAGCCACGGGGTTCTCAGCTCCTTTTCTATTAGTGATATGTAAATTAAATTCTTGTAACAGGAGAACCCACCTAATGAGTCTAGGTTTAGCATCTTTATTTTCCATAAGGTATTTAATAGTAGCATGACCAGTGTGAACAATAACTTTAGAATCAAGAATGTATGATCTGAATTTATCACAAGCAAACAAAACCGCTAAAAATTCTTTTTCAGTGGTAGCATAATTTCGTTGGGCACTATCCAGAGTCTTGCTAGCATAATCAATAACATTTAACTTCTTATCAACTCTTTGTCCTAAACAGCACCAACATCATAATCACTAGCATCACACATAATTTCAAAAGGCAAGTTCCAATCAGGTGGTTGAACAATAGGTGCAGAAATTAAGGCTTTGTTTAAGTGTTTCAAAGGCTTCTACACGACCATCATCAAAAACAAATGGAACATCATTTTGTAAAAGATTCATAAGAGGCCTAGAAATTTTAGAGAAGTCTTTAATAAATCTCCTATAAAAACCAGCATGACCAAGGAAACTACGAATACCTTTAATATCTCTGGGACATGGCATTTTCTCAATTTCATCAACCTTAGCTTGATCCACCTCAATACCTCATTCAGAAATTTTATGGCCTAGGACAATACCTTCATTAACCATAAAGCGGCACTTCTCCCAATTCAAGATAAGACTAGTTTGCTCGCATCTCTGCAAAAATCGATCAAGGTTGCTTAAGCAATCATCAAAAGAAGTTCCGTAAACAAAAAAATCATCCATGAAAACCTCAACAATCTTTTCATAAAAATCAGAGAATATAGCAGTCATACATCTTTGAAAGGTAGAAGGTGCATTGCATAAACCAAAAGGCATACGTCTATAAGCATAAGTTCCAAAAGGACAAGTAAAGGTGATTTTCTCTTGATCAGGTTGTGAAACAGGTATTTGAGAAAAACCAGAATATCCATCAAGAAAACAAAAGTGTGTGTGCTTAGATAGTCTTTCTAACATTTGATCAATAAAAGGTAAAGGGTAATGATCATTTCTAGTTGCTTTATTTATTTTTCTAAAATCAATTACCATTCTATAGCCAGTAACAATTCTTTGTGGAATGAGTTCATTCTTATCATTAGGAACAACAGTTATACCCCCTTCTTAGGGACATAATGAACGGGGCTTACCATCTACTATCAGTTATGAGATAGATTATACCTGCTTTCAGAAGCTTTAATATTTCAGTTCTTACCACTTCTTTCATTTTAGGATTTAAACGTCCTTGATGATCAACGACGGGTTTAGCATCAGGTTCCATATTGAGCTTGTGCTGACATAGAGTGGGACTAATTCCCTTAAGATCATCAAGAGTATATCCAATAGCAGCTCGGTGCTTCTTCAGAATTTTCAATAATCTTTCTTCTTTGTGTTCTAAAAGGTTAGCACTAATAATAACAGGATATATCTTTTTCTCATCCA
Organism: Triticum dicoccoides; assembly: GCF_002162155.2. Classification (NCBI taxonomy): domain Eukaryota; kingdom Viridiplantae; phylum Streptophyta; class Magnoliopsida; order Poales; family Poaceae; genus Triticum; species Triticum dicoccoides. The sequence goes on from NC_041386.1 coordinate 286,790,261, forward strand.
GATAAGCATATTTAGAAGTGTTTGGCAATTGTTTTAATTCAAACATGGGATAACCTTTAGGTGGAGGAGGACCTCCTAGAGTTTAAATAGGCAAATTGTGTTGAAGCAGAGGTCATTGTTCAAAGAAAATTTTATCTATCTCATTTGTTTCATGCATATGCATAGCATTTTCATGGTCTAGCAAATATTGTTCTAGTGGATCAGTAGGGGCACGGCAATAGAAGCAAGACCAATTATTTCATCCTTACTAGGAAATTCTTTCTTATGATGTTTTCTACTAAACTTAGAAAAATTAAACTCATGACACTCATCACCAAAACTAACATCGACGATTTGTTTCTCACAATCTATTTTAGCATTAACGGTGTTCAAGAAAGGTCTACCAAAGATAATGGGACAAAAGTCAACTTGTGGGGAACCAAGAACTGGAAAATCAGTAGGATATCTTATTTTCCCACACAAGACTTCAACATTTCTAACAATCCCAAGTGATGTGATGGTGTCTCAATTAGCAAGTTCAGTAGTAACATCTATGTCTTCTATTTCAACATGTGCTATATCATTCATAATTTCTTGATATAAGGTAAAAGGAATAGCACTCACGCTAGCACCTAAGTCACATAAACCATGGTAACAGTGATCTCCTATTTTGACTGAGACAACAAGCATGCCAACAATAGGTCTATGTTTATCTTATTCATCGGGTTTGCCAATTCTAGCAGCTTCATTACAGAAATAAATAACATGCCCATATATATTTTCTATCAAGAGATCTTTAACCATAGCAACACTAGGTTCTACTTTGATTTGTTCAGCGGGTTTAGGTGCTCTAATATTACTTCTATTGACCACAGTTGATACCTTAGCATGTTCCTTTATCCTTACACAGAAAGGTGGTTTTTCAATGTAAACAGTAGGTACAACTAAATCAATATTATAAATAATAGTTTCATCTTTGGCTATTACCGGTTCTTTAATTTCTTCTTTCGTAGGTGGATGATATTTAAACCACTTGTCCTTAGGGAGATCAACATGAGTAGCAAATGATTCACAAAAAGAAGCTACTATCTCTGAGTCAAGTCCATATTTAGTGCTAAACTTTTGAAAAGCATTGGTATTCATAAAAGATTTTACACAATCAAACTCAAGCTTAATGCCTGACTCTTTACCTTCGTCGAGTTCCCAATCTTCATAGTTGCATTTAATTCTCTCTAAAAGATCCCACCTGAATTTAATAGTCTTCTTCATAAAAGAACCAGTACAAGAAGTATCGAGCATGGATTGATCATCACGAGAAAGCCGAGCATAAAAATTCTGAATGATAATTTGTCTTGAGAGCTCATGATTGGGGAATGAATGTAACATTGACTTAAGCCTCCCCCAAGTTAGAGCGATACTTTATCCTCCACAAGGCCAAAAACTATATATGTAATTTCGATCATGATGAACTAGATGCATAGGATAAAAAATTTGCTGAAATTCCAATTTCAATCTATTCCAATTCCAAGATCCAAGATCACTCGCATTGCCTATACCATGCCAATGCTTTTCCCTTCAAAGATAAAGGGCAAACCTTCTTCTTACCTTCATCTCCGGGTAAACCTACAAGCTTAAATAATCCACATATATCAAGTGTGTATCATGATGTTTGGTTCCATCTCGTGCATAAGGATTAGCTAGTAGATGTTTTATCATACCTGAAGGAATTTCATAACCAATATTTTTAGTAGGTGCAGTAGGTTGAGGGACAACTAATTGTGGTTCCGGTCGGGGCGAAGATACCCCAAACAAACCCCTCAAAGGATTGTTCTCCATAGTAGCAAGTGACTTAAATATCAGCACGTAGTAATGATTTTTCCTTATGGATTTCGACTAACCAAGAGCGCTTCACTCCCCGGAAACAGTGCCATAAAAAAGCCTTGACGACCCACAAGTATAGGGGATCAATCATAGTCCTTTCTATACGTAAGAGTGTCGAACCCAACGAGGAGCAGAAGGAAATGACAAGTGGTTTTCAGCAAGGTATTCTCTGCAAGCACTGAAATTATAAGTAACGAGTAGTTTGATAGCAAGATAATTTTTAACGAGCAAGTAACGGTAACAAAAAATAATATGCAGCAAGGTAGCCCAATCCTTTTGTGGAAAAGGATAGGACAAAACGATCTCTTATGATAAGCAAACTGTTCTTGAGGATACACGGGAATTTCATCCAGTCACGTTCATCATGTTGGTTTGATTCGTGTTTGCTACTTTGATAATTTGATATTTGGGTGGACTGGTGATTAGGTTTTGTTCTTACTTGAAAAAAACCTCCTACTAGTATTAAGATGAAATCTAACCATAGCATTAAACTTTTGGATCCAAATCAGTCCCTTACAAAGTAGCGCATAAACTAGGGTTTAAGCTTTTGTCACTCTCGCAACCCATCATCTAATATCTACTCCACAATGCATTCCCTTAGGCCCTAATAAGGTGAAGTTCCATGTACTCGATGTTCACATGACACCACTAAGGGAATCACAACATACATACCATCAAATATCGAACACATATCAAGTTCACATAATTACTTGCAGCAAGATATCTCCTGTGACCTTAAGAATGAAAGTAACTACTCACAAATGATAATCGTGCTCAAGAACATAGGTTTATTAAATAGCATAATGGATCTGAACATATAATCTTCCACCAAATAAACCATATAGTAATCAACTACAAGATGTAATCAACACTACTAGTCACCCACAAGCACCAATCTAAGGTTCTGGTACAAAGATTGAACACAAGAGATGAACTAGGGTTTGAGAGGAGATGGTGTTGTTGAATATGTTGATGGAGATTGCCCTCCCCAAGATGGGAGAGTTGTTAGTGGTGATGATGGCTATGATTTCACCCTTCGAGAGGGAAGTTCCCCGCTCTATCGAGGGCAAAAGTGCTCCTGCCCAAGTTCCACCTCGAGACGGCGGCGCTTCATTTGAAAGTCATGTCCTTATTTTTTTTCTAGGTCAAAATGACTTATATACCAGAAGAGGGGCACCGGAGGTGGGCCGAGGAGGGCACAACCCACCAGGGCACGCCTGGGGGCCCTACCGCGCCGAGGTGGGTTGCGCCCACCTAGTGAGGCCCCTCTGGTAGTTATTTGCTCCAATAATTTTTAAATATTCCATAAAAATTCTCCATGAAGTTTCATCTCATTTGGAGTTGTGCAGAATAGGTGGCCTCACGTAGCTTTTTCAGGTCCAAAATTCCAGCTGTCGGTATTCTCCCTCTTTGTGTGAACCTTGCATATTATGAGGGAAAAGGCATTAGAATTACTCCATATAGCATTATTATGCGTAAAACATCATAAATAATAGTAGGAAAACATGATGCAAAATGGATGTATCGGCCCTCATCAACACTGGCAAGATGTCTTCCTCATCTTCGAGAAGACGCTCAAGTGCACTTTCTCTAGAGCAACCATCTACGTCTAGATCACATCGGCATCGACACCATCATCGGCATGAAGAAATAACGATGCCAACATCAAGGCGTTCGCCCATGAGCAATCATGAATATCAAGAGCTCGACATCAACCACCGCTCGACAACTTCACCACCTACCTTGGCATCTTCGTCAAGCGACTTTAAGGCATATTTGCCTTTGGATATGCGGCATCTTCGATGACAAGCACCTCAAGATTACTCTCAAGATAAGATCCCCAAGCTCAAGTCCGTGACTTCCACGAGCTACTATGACTTCGACATCGACCATGAGATTCATTTCTATGGGAGTCACGACCCTGAAGAGTACCTTGAGTGGGACCGCGGGATGGACTACTACCACAAGCTACTTAAATTCCCCTCCAAGGATCAAGTGAAGTGTTCCACAAGGAACTTCCACGACTACGCATCGACATGGTGGCTTCACACACCTTCGAAGAGCTTTGACATGAGTTATCCTAGGACAAATAAAGTAATGCAGGAGAGTTTGTGCCTTCCACCTACACGGAATATCTTCAATTCCAATTGAAGAAAACTATACAATGCTCCAAGTCCCTCGAGAATAATTAATGGAGATTAAGGAAGCCTTGCAATGATTTGGTGTGGACGACCCAATTTCAATGAAGTTCCACTTCACGATGGGATTGAACAACAACATCACCAAGACTATCTTCATCAACAACTACGAGACTCTTGACGACATCTACATTAGTGCTCTCAAGGCGGAGCAAGAACTCAAGAAGGCCAAGTCTACTCGAACTCGAGCACACTTCACGATGACCATGCTCCAAGATGCTGAGCATGAGGATAGTGCCACCAAGATGTCCAAGCCCGACGAGCTCCAAGATGATGCTCCCAAGTTTAACTTCACCACCATTCCTCTTTGTGGCATTGACGATGTGGACTCTACCATGACTCTTTTTGAAGACGTTGCGGTGATGACTACGAATACAGAGCTAATCGAGGACCAAGATTTGGAGGCGAGCGACAAGGTGGCGAGAAAGATGATGCTTCCATCTTTGGATGCGAGAGTGAGATGATCGAACATGGACTTTTCCCTTTGGTCATGGAGGCGAGTGATATGTGCCATCTTCGGCCTTCATCCACGGCAACGGTGATGAGAGAGCATGGGATTTTGTAGCGCCCAAGATGCAATTCTATCCCGATCGTGTGATGAATTCATGATTGCGGCAGAATCGCATTTCGAGCGCATAGCAAGTTGGATATCATTACAACATACCATGTATTCAATAGACGAGAATACCATATAAAGGTTTACACTCACCAGAAGCTATAGCATGAATACATCAATACCTAGCAATCATCATACAAAAGAGCAGGATCTGACTACAGATCAAATCAAACAAAGAAGAAGAACGACATCCACCTTGATAATCCGCTCCTGACCGGGATCCCATCCTATGATCGATGAAGAAGAAGAAGTAGAAGAACTCCAAAAGCAAGCATGCATCGCTCTCACATCAAATTATTGCTTTACCCATACTTGCACCTATTGTTATAGTAATCTATGAGCCACGGGCACTCAGCAATCCCATTACCATGGGTATCAAGACTAGCAAATCTTAATGGGTATGGAATGTATAAGTGGTGAGGTTGCAGCAAGCACTAAGCATTTGTGTGTGGCTAACTTACGAGCATAAGAATAAGAAGAGTAAACTACGCATAAACGATCACAACTAGTAATGATCACGAAGTGATCCTGAACTACTTACGAGTAACCCCACCGTGTTCTCTTCCCGAACTCCCTCAAAAAGAGACGGTCATAGTTACGCACGCGGTTGGTGTATTTTATTTGAAGTTTAGTGTCAAGTTCTCTACAACTGGATATTATAAATTTCCAAGTTGCCACATAACCGCGGCACGGCTTCTGAAAAGATTTAACCCTACAGGGCTGCTCCAAGTAGTCCATTATAAATTACCACACGCATCCGATGGAACATCCTCACACCATGATAACACGATGCTTACAATAAGGAATCCCATTGGACAAGCCACTCATCAAAGGGAAAACTAAACCATTAAGACCTCCTGACGTGTCGATGATCTCGATAGGAGCCGTGTATCTTGTTCTCAGGACACGGCGGATAAGCAAAGCTTACGATTGGATGAGACCCAAGTTTCCAAGGGGGCACCGCAAGGTGCTCTGTTTTGGACCAACACTCATGAGGAGCACTGGCCCGGGGTTGTTGACTAATTCTCCACGGGGTCCGGAAAGTCCCTATGCAAGTTTTAGTTGTTATTAGGCAAATTTAAAACCAAAGTTGGGCCTTGATGGAAGAGTATTATCCTAAACAAATGATCAATGGGGTCCACGTAAAACCCCCACACATGTTAGGAGTGCTCATGAGGGAAACTAGGGCGGCAAGAGTGGAACAAAACACCAAGCAAAAGGTCGAGCCTTCCACCCTTTAATAAGTATATAGATGCATTAATTAAATAAGAGATATTGTGATATCCCATGATATACATGTCCCAAACATGGAACAACCTACAACAGCACCTGCAACTAGCAATTCTATAAGAGGGGCTAACCAAAGCGGTAACATAGCCAAACAACGATTTGCTGGGATAGTGGAATGTTATTGGCTTACCATGGCATATTTGGAGGCTTGAGAAACAATGGTAGGTAGCGAGACATAACGACCTCAATGAGACAACTAGCAAGCAAAGATAGTAGTGATATCCAAAGTAATGGTTATCTTGCCTAAGATTCCGCTAGGAAGAAGATCGACGAACCCCTGAAGTAGACAAACCATCGTAGTTGAACTACTCCTCACACTCACAACGTTACCGGGAACTATTGAGAAGAAGCACAACCGGAAAAGGCAAACAATAGGGTAAACACACAAGCATAATCATGGCATGATGCATAATCAAGTATGATGCATGTCTGGTTTAATGATGCATGGCATGGCAAAAGTGCAACAAACAATACTGCAAATTAAGTGAAGCTCAATATGCAACGAGTTGCATATTGACGAAACTCCACGTTCAAATATTTAGTTCCATCCCGTTTATTCTACTCATCAATATTAAATGTTGGTTAAAGATGGCAAGAGGTGAAGCACAATTAAACTACATATTTAGGCATTTTAAATTCGGCCGGAAACAACACATAAAAATTCCGGAAATCCCCAATGTAATTTTTGAATTTGCTACTGTTCTACCTAAAACACAATTTTAATGTTGTTAAACAAGAAAATATAGTGCACCATCTTAATCTACACATTTTTCTGCCCCATTTACATATACAGCTTATTTAATTCAGAGTTATGGTTATTTAGCTATGAAATAAACCATTTTAGCATGTCATTTTTGTAAATTAATGCACATAGAAATTTTAAACATTTTTAGGATGGATCAAAGTTGGATATTGTGAAACTACATGAAATTCTAAGTATTTTACTTAAAAAATTTGTTTAATTCCGATGCACAGTTATGAAGTTATTATATGCATGAAATAAGGGTCTTTTCTGTAAATATGTAGTTTTCCTGGAAATAGTGAAATTCGTCGCAGAAAAAAATGTACATTGGGTCGAAACTGGTCAAACTAGGCTGCACAGGGGCTGAGCGTCCGATAATAATAAAGCGCACGGGCGGATTTTAGCAGGCGGCTCGCCACGGGCTAATGCCCGCCGGTATAGAGACTAGGCCAGGGTGGTGCTGGGCTTGCAGCTGGAGAGGAGGCTGGCTGAATGGCACTGTTGTGGACGAGGCCCAAGTGGGAAGATGAATCCGGATCTGGTCGATCCATGTGAGCACGAAGCTACGGGCACTCACTGTCTCCGATAGAGCAGAGCAGCGCAGTAGCAGGAGGGGCTTGGTGCGGCGGCAGATCCGGCGAGGTGGCATCGTGCTGCTTCAGGCGGCCTCCATGGGGCTCCTCCTGTGGCAGATAACAAAGAGGGAGAGAGATCATGGGGGATAGAGCAAGTGTTTGGGCCAGAGGAAGGAGGGCGGTTGGGTCCTAGTCGTCGCTGGCGGCGGCTGGCTCCAGTGGCCGGCTGCGGGGTGCCATGGGAGGCAGCGAGATCTGGATGGGAGCTCCTCTCTTGATCTTGAGCTCTTGAGAGCGAGGCGCAACGTACGGGCGAGGCAGGCTCGCACGGGCCTGCAACAGGCCTGGCAGGCCACGGTTGCTGGACGTGGGAGGCTACTGGCGAGGTGGCGGCTGGTGGTTGGTGAGGGAGTCCTGGACTAAGGGGTCCTCGGGCGTCCGGCCTGTTGGACATGGGCCGGACTAATGGGCTATGAAGATACAAGACCGAAGACTCTCACCCGTGTCTAGGAGGGACTCTCCTTGGCATGGATGGCAAGTTTGGTGTTCGGATATGAAGATTCCTTTCTCTGTAACCGACTTTGTATAACCCTAGTCCCCTCCGGTGTCTATATAAACCGAAGGGTTTAGTCCGTAGAGACAATCATAATCACATAGGCTAGACTTCTAGGGTTTTAGCCATTATGATCTCGTGGTAGATCAACTCTTGTAATACTCATATTCATCAAGATCAATCAAGCAGGAAGTAGGGTATTACCTCCATAGAGAGGGCCCGAACCTGGGTAAACATCGTGTCTCCTGTCTCCTGTTACCATCAACCTTAGACGCACAGTTCGGGACCCCCTACCCGAGATCCGCCGATTTTGACACCGACATTGGTGCTTTCATTGAGAGTTCCGTCGTGTTGTCATCAGAAGGTTCGATGGCTCCATCAATCATCTACAACAACGCTAGCCCGGGGGATGTCTTTCTCCCTGGCCAGATCTTCGTATTCGGCGGCTTCGCACTACGGGCCAACTCGCTTGGCCATCTAGAGTAGATCGATAGCTACACCCCTGGTCGTCAGGTCAGGTTTGGAAGCTTGAACTACGTCGCTGATATCCGCGGGGACTTGATCTTCGACGGATTTGAGCCCATGGCAGCCGCTCCCTGCCACCGTGATGAACATGACCTAAATCTGTCATCGGACCATACCCAGGAGATCACACCTATAAGCGCTCTGGCCCTAGATCCGAAGCAGCTTGCGCCATCCGAAGATGGGAAGCTTAACCCCGCCATAGAAGCCACAGACTCGGCGGCGTTGGAGCCGCACACGGATCCAACCTCGAGCGGGGTCTGCGTCACCGGACCCCCGGATTCAACTCCGGCCACTAGTTCCGAACTACGTGCACCCGCGTCCGTCGAGCCTTACCTGGCGCCGATCGTCGAATTCAATTCCACGGATATCTTCCAGCACTCACCTTTAGGCGATGTGCTAAACTCATTAAAAACCCTCACTTTAGCAGGGACTCAGAGCTGAATTATATCCGGTTTGAACTGGGGGCTGATGACGGGGAATTTCGCTTCCCACCCACCCCCCACTTAATATCCACTATCGAAGATCTAACCAACATGCTCGACTATAACTCCGAAGACATCGACGGTATGGACGACGATGCCGAAGAGGAGTAGGCCCAAAACCCACCATTTACCGGGCGCTAGACGGCCACCTCCTCTTACGACGTATACATGGTGGACACACCCAAAGAAGTTAAGGGCGATGACAAAGAAGACCCAGTGGATGATAAACCCCCTGAGATGCAGCCAAAGCACCAACGACAGCGGCGCCACTCTAAGTCACACCATGAAAAAGACGGCAATACCGGCACAGGAGAAAACAATACTCTAGACGATGCCGGAGACAATGAAGACCCCGTTGAGCCAACCTCCGAACAGGACGAACGAGAAGATGGGCGGGTCAGCCCTGATGAACAGGCCATGCACGAAGACTCGGAGGACAGTAATTATCTCCCACTCTCCGAGGATGAGGTGAGCCTCGGCGACGAGGATTTATCGTGCCTGAGGAACCTCTCGAGTAGGAGAAATTTAAGCGCCGGCTAATAGCCACTGTAAGGAGCCTGAAAAAGAACTAGCAACAGCTTCAAGCTTATCAAGATCTACTTAATGATACATGGACTAACATCCTGGCAGCCGAGGAATACAGCCTCGAGCGACCACCCAAAAGTTACCCAAAGCGCAAATTACTACCTCAATTCGATGATGAGGCGTTGGAGCCCATGCCATCAGCGCACAATGCGGCTGACCGGCCACCACATGGTCGGGACAAAGGGGCAACCCAAGCCGAACACCAGCCTGTACTACCTCGCTGTAAAGGCAGGGATAAAATAGCTCGGGCATATACATATGACCTTCGACAGGACCTGGACAGTAGAGCAGGACATACCAGATCGATCTATGGATCGCGAGGGTGTGCCCCGACACGCGACGACGACTATCTATTCGGACGTGACAAACCTAATCACGCCCGGGCCAAATGCCGCAGACGGACTCCATCCGAGCTACGTCATGATATGGCCTGATATAGAGGCGCCGCACACCCTCTTTGCTTCACTGATGAAGTAATGGGGCATGAATTCCCCGAAGGGTTTAAACCCGTGAACATCGAATCATATGATGGAACAACAGATCCCACGGTATGGATTGAAGATTTTCTTCTCCATATTCATATGGCCCGCGGTGATGACCTTCATGCCATCAAATACCTCCCGCTAAAACTCAAAGGGCCAGCTCGGCACTGGTTAAATAGTCTGCCTGAAAACTCTATTGTCAGCTAGGAGGACTTGGAAGACGCCTTCCGCGACAACTTCCAAGGTACATACGTACGACCTCCCGATGTGTATGACTTAAGGCACATAGTTCAACAGCCCAGAGAGTCAGCCAGGAAATTCTGGACCAGGTTCCTAACTAAAAAGAACCAAATTGTCGAATGTCCGGATGTCGAAGCCCTAGCGGCCTTTAAGAATAGCATCCGCGACGAATGGCTCGCCCGTCACCTCGGCCAAGAAAAGCCGAAGTCCATGGCAGCCCTCACGGCACTCATGACCTATTTTGCGCGGGCGAGGATAGTTGGCTAGCCCGTAGCAAAAACACTGCAAGCGAGGCTGGCACCTCTGAGACCAAAAACAGCAACGGCAAGCCCCGAAGCAATAGGCACAAGCGTCGAAGCAACAGTGACAATACTGACGACACGGCGGTCAACGCCGGATTTAGTGGAGCCAAGTCCAGCCAGTGGAAGAAGCCATACAAAAGAAACAATCAGGGCCCATTCAGCTTGGACCGCATACTCGATCGTCCATGTAAGATCCATGACATCCCAGACAAACCAGCCAATCATACCAACAGAGACTGCTGGGCTTTTAAACAGGCCAGCAAATTAAATCCCGAGAACAAGGAGAAGGGGTCGCAAAGCAAGGATGATAACGAGGAGTCTCGTCCGCCGAACACAGGGGGATAGAAGAAATCCCCCCCCCCCAAGTTAAAATAGTGAACATGATATACGCTACCCATATCCCCAAGAGGGAGCGCAAACGCGCGCTCAGGAATGTCTACACGATGGAGCCAGTCGCCCCAAATTTCAACCCATGGTCTTCCTGCCCGATCACCTTCGATCGCAGGGAACATCCGACCGGTATCCGTCATGGTAGTTCACCCGCACTAGTCCTTCACCCAATCATTGATGGATTCCATCTCACGCGAGTCCTCATGGATGGTGGCAGCAGCCTGAACCTGCACTATCAGGATACGGTGCGCAAAATGGGTATTAATCCCTCAAGGATCAAGCCCACCAAGACTACCTTTAAAGGAGTCATACCAGGTGTAGAGGCCCGCTGTACGGGCTCAATCACACTAGAGGTTGTCTTCGGATCCCCGGACATCTTCCGAAGCAAAGAGTTGATCTTTGATATCGTCCCCTTTCGCAGTGGCTATCACGCACTGCTCGGACGAACCGCATTTTCTCGATTCAACGTGATGCCACACTATGCTTATCTCAAGCTCAAGATGCCCGGACCACGCAGCGTCATAACAGTCAATGGAAACACGGAACGTTCCCTCCGTACTGAGGAGCACACTGCTGCTTTAGCAGCAGAAGTACAGAGCGGCCTCTTCAAGCAGAACCTCAATTCGGCGGCCGAGCTCCCGGCCACCGTCAAACGAGTCCAGACTACTCCGCAGCAGGACAGCCCAGCTCGTCAAGAGCTAGACTAGCAATTCGGCCTCCGTCCCAGCCCCTACCAAGTGGCAGCATTTGTACCGCGTGTACATAACTGCGCACTCAAAATACCATGGGCATAGACGGAGGCATAACTAGAGTGTGATCCATAATACGGCTCGACCTCCCCTGGACACACATACTTTCACTTTTCTTTTGTTTTTTTTCTTTTCAGGTTTATTTTCCACAGGCCCTTCCTGACGGCCTGATCACAAGTCCTTTCGAAAGGATAGATACACCAAGACGGCACAAGATACTGGCGTATAAGGGAATATCTAGGTGGTCTCTCTAACGGTCACTCTACCTATTTTGAAGACCCGCACGCAGCTCTCCCTTGGTTGTGGCATATTAAATAGCCATGTTGCTTATTGCACTACTTGTACAAATACGCTTTGACGTATTAATAAAACTATTATGGAAACAGTTTGCATCCCAACTCCTGCGGCACTAGCTTGCTCTTTTGATGATCTTATCAAATGGCACCCGTACACTTTGGTATGCTTTAATCCGCCAGGGGCTTCATTGCGCCCCATAATACGGCAACAAAGTCCAAACACTTTTCATAGTATAGTTCGGCACCCCGAATTTAGCATTATATGCATTGGCTCCAAATCATGTCTTTGGTCAATAGTTGGGTTGCCCGACTCCTGTGCTTACTACCTTATGTTCCGCTACATCAACTAGGGTAGTAAAGGGAGAACTACTGCGATTGTGTCCTGGTTTATCCGGATGAGCACCTCAGTAGAGAAAGCCGAAAACTGACTGTCATGATGTGGCATGAGCCGGTCAGCTCTTCGGAGGTTTCAAATCTTTAGCGGTTTTTTCCGCATTATGCGATGAATCGGTTCTTATCCGATCAGGTGTTTACAGCACCCTAGTTTGGATACTAGGGGCTGCGCCTAAATTTTTATTGTCAAACTCCTATGACTAAGTGAGGGTGATAAAGCCACATAGTCTGATTGCTTGGTTAGTTGCGCTAAACACCTCCTTCAAGGACCAAATTCATGGATAAAGAGTGTTTAGATTCATCCCGAACACCCCCGTACTACCTACGTGGGGGCTGAAGCCGACGACTGGCCAACTATCAGACTTGATAAAATGGCCACACAGGAGGTAAAACTTTAAATAATAAACATCAAAGCATTATATTACATATCGGCATTGTTTTCATCATACAGGACGGGATAACATGAATGTATTCATTCAAAAATAATGTCCTTAGCACATTGCTCCACTACAATGCGGGGTCCCTTCAGAACATCTTCAAAATACCGCTCAAGCGTGCGGTGCTCCTTGCCCGCGGGCAGTCCTTCGGTCACGGGCTTGATGGTGTCCATCTTCGCCCATTGTATCTTGACACGGGCGAAGGCCATCCGCGCACCTTCTATGCAGACCGACCGCTTGATGGCGTCAAGCCGAGGGCAGGCATTGACCAGCCGCTTCATGAGTCTGAAGTAGCTGCCAGGTATAGCTTCTGCAGGCCACAGCCGAATTATTAAATCCTTCATGGCTAGTTCGGCCACCCTATGGAGGTCGACCAACTGTTTTAGCTGGTCGCTAAAGGGCACCGGATGTTCTGGCGCAAGTTATTGCAAGCAGAACAGCTTCTCCGTTGAGCTCCCCTCTTCGGCTCGGAAGAATTCCGCATCGTCAGAAACACTATGCGGCAAATCCACAAACGCCCCTGGAGAACTCCAAATCCGGGCCAGTAAGAGATACCTCTTCCTCACATACTTGCTTTGCATAATATAAGCCTTACCCGCCGCGATCTTCTTGGCCTATTGGATCTCCCGGAGGATGCCTTGGGCTTCGACTCGGTCCTCTTGTGCGCTTTGGCGGGCCTTAGTGAGTTCGGACTCTTGGTCCGCATTCTGGTGCTCCAAGGACTCGTATTTATTCACGGCGTCCTCGAGCTCCTGGTGGACCTCACCAACCCTGGCCTCATACTTTTCTCGAGTGCCTTTTTCCTTTACCGCTCTCTCCTCGGCCTCGGCTAGCGCCTTCTTGAGGGCCTCCACCTTGGTCGCCGCCCCTACGAAAATATCACGGCACTATGGTCAGCGCAAAAACATTCATACTTTCCGGACATGCAAAAATTGATTGGATACCTTGATTGTCCTCCAGCTGCTTTTTCGCACGACCGAGCTCTTCCTCGGTCTGCTCCAGCCTCTGCTTCAGTCTAGAGACTTCGGTAGCATGAGAAGTCGCGGCCAACAGTGTTGCCTGCTTATTCACATAGACATATATGGTTAGTTTCCTGCGAAAAACTATTTGATCCTCTGTTCGGCTCTTCTTTCCGAACCCCGGACAGAGTCTCATGGGCTACTGTCCACACTGTGACTTTCTTTTTAAATAATTGTATTGCTTACCTCAGAGCCTGTTAGAAGGCTTGTGCAGGCTTCGGTCAGTCCGCTCTTTGCGGACTGAATCTTCTCAATCACCGCACCCATGAGGGTACGGTGTTCCTCAATGATGGAAGCGCTTTGCAGCGCTTCGAGTAGAGTATCTGGTGCCTATGGTTGGACAGAGGTCACCGAGCACACCTCCTTCCGATGAGGGAGGCTGCTCGTCAAACTCCGAAGCCGTATAGGTCTCCGGGACCGTATTCGGCTGGGGGCTGAATTGGACATGGCCCCCATCGCCAGTCTCCATGGGGATCTGCTCTCCCATGTGTCCAGCGGCCGAGGTCTCGCCCTCTGGCGCCGCCCCGACGGCCTCCTGCGTCTCTCCCTAGCCTGGGATCCTTCGGGACAACACCTCGGTGTCATCCATGGCCCTGGGAGAGGAGGCCGCCAGAAGGGACCCGCTGTCCATCACCTTCGGATCTAGCGAGTTCCCTAAAGATGAGGATCGCTCGAGGGCGGAACGAGCCGGACTGCAAGTACATGATTCAACATGTTAATATTATGAAGTAAAGAGGCTGATATATGAATGCGTCAGGGTCTTTGAATACTCATGATTCGGCCAGGGGCTTATCTCAGGGGCGCCATTCTGTGCTGCTGTCGACGTCCCATGCGGAGCTATCCGCGAGGGAGACCTTCCCCTTCTTGGACGCCACCGCCTCCAGATTTGTGGAGGCCGCCCTCTTCTTCATTTCCCCCTTGGGGGGAGTTGCTTTCTTCTTCCTCTTCCTCCTCCTCGCCGTCTTCGGCGGCGGAATGGGTTTCGGTGTCTTCGGACGCCATGTCCGAAGTACCCTTGGGACGGAAGCCACCTATGGTCCCCTTGGCCTTCTTCTCCGGTGCCTTGTAGGGCTTCGAAACCAGCATCTTTGTCAGAAGCGGGATGGCTGGTTCCTCGGGTAGCGGAGCCGGACACTGAATCTGCTCCGCCTTCTTCGTCCAACCCTGAAAAGACAAATAAGGAAGTTCGGACATCCTCCTTGAGTAAGAAAGTAAGGGATAGACCTTGAAACACAGAAAACTTACCGAACTGGCGGGATGGGCCAGGTCATGCCCATGGTCCTTGATCATCTTCGGACACGTCTCGTTGGCCTTGAAGATCACCTTCCATATATCTTCGTGCATAGTTCCGAAGAACCATTGCAAGGTCTTCTGCTCAGCCGGATCAAACTCCCATAGGTGGCAAGTCCGGTTCTGGCAAGGAAGGATCCGGCGAACTAGCATCACCAGAATCACATCGACAAGCTTGACATTCTTGTCCATCATGCTCCTGATGCGCGTCTGGAGCGCTGTCAGCTCGTCTGACGAAGACCAATCCAGGCCCTTCTCTTGCCAGGAGGTAAGCCGCATTGGGGCCCCGGATTTGAATTCGGGAGCCGCGGCCCAGGTAGTGTCGCGGGGCTCTGTGACGTAGAACCACAACTTCTGCCACCCCTTGAAGGTCTCCACGAAGGTGCCTTTGGGCCACGGGACGTTGGATATTTTGCTTACCATGGTGCCTCCGCACTCTGCATGTTCGTCGCCCAGCACCTTCGGCTTCACATTGAAGGTCTTCAGCCACAATCCGAAGTGGGGTTGGGTACGGAGGAGAGCCTCACACATGACGATGAATGTTGAGATGGTGAGGAAGGAATTTGGGGCTAGATCATGGAAATCCAGCCCATAGTAGAACATAAGCCCGCGGACGAAGGGGTGGAGTGGAAATCCCAGCCCGCGGACGAAGTGGGGGATGAAAACTACCCTCTCATGGGGCTTCGGGGTAGGCACGATTTGTCCCTCGATCGGAAGCCGATGGGCGACCTCCTTGGCGAAATATCTGGCCTCCCGAAGCTGGGTGATGTCCTTCTCCTTGATGGTGGAGGTCATCCACTTGCCCTGCGCTCCGGACATGGTCGGAGTGCTTTCTTGAGGCGGAAAAGATGAGAACTTGGGCGCTAGAGCTCAAGAATGGGTAGGCGGAAAGAGAGAAGGCGTGGGTGAAAGAGGTGAATCCTTATCCCCTTATAAAGGCAGTGAATATCAAGTGCC
Organism: Triticum dicoccoides; assembly: GCF_002162155.2. Lineage (NCBI taxonomy): Eukaryota > Viridiplantae > Streptophyta > Magnoliopsida > Poales > Poaceae > Triticum > Triticum dicoccoides. The sequence goes on from NC_041386.1 coordinate 286,806,242, forward strand.
TCCCCACTCGCCATAAAACTCGCCTATTCCCCAGGGGCCATGCAAGCGGCACGGTTGGATTACCCATACCCGTATTGATGAGAATCCCGCAATAAGGGGACACGATCTCTGCTTTGACAAGACATGTCAATAAAGTCGCATCTCGAAATATGGAGCGGCAGGCCGAAAAACGGTTCGAAATAATAACCGGGCAGGGACGTGATATCGAGTTATAAAAAGTTGTCAGCAGATTGGACCCATGAAATATTATACTCTCTGCGGTGGTGTGTGGTATTGGTTTTGCAGATCCGGACACGTTCGTTGTTCGAAGACTGTGTTGGAGTATTCGGAGGAGGAACCCGCCTTGCAATGCCTAAGACAATCTACGCGCCGGACACCTCACCATTGAAGCCTGGTTCAGGGGCTACTGAGGGAGTCCTGGACTAAAGGGTCCTCGGGCGTCCGGCCTGTTGGACATGGGCCGGACTGATGGGCTATGAAGATACAAGACCGAAGACTCTCACCCGTGTCCGGATGGGACTCTCCTTGGTGTGGATCGCAAGTTTGGTGTTCGGATATGAAGATTCATTTCTCTGTAACCGACTTTGTATAACCCTAGTCCCCTCTGGTGTCTATATAAACTGGAGGGTTTAGCCCGTAGAGACAATCATAATCACATAGGCTAGACTTCTAGGGTTTTAGCCATTATGATCTCGTGGTAGATCAACTCTTGTAATACTCATATTCATCAAGATAAATCTAGCAGGAAGTAGGGTATTACCTCCATTGAGAGGGGCCGAACCTGGGTAAACATCGTGTCCCCTGTCTCCTATCACCATCAACCTTAGACGCACAGTTCGGGACCACCTACCCAAGATCCATCGGTTTTGACACCAATAGTTGGGGCGGCGCGAAAAATGAAGGAGGCTAGGGTTTGACAAAAATGGAAGGGGGAGGTTGTCCATTTATAGCAGGGGACCTAGATGGAGAGGTTTGGGGTGTTTTCGGAGACCTCCGTCCGATCGAAGGGTCAGGGTTAGATGTTTGGTGGGCTATTATGACGCCCGCAATTCAATCATACACACAAATGTGTACGATTAACATTAGGGACTCACGAGAAGATATCATAACACAACTCTAGATACAAATTAAAATAATACAAGCTTCATAATACAAGCCAGGGGCCTTGAGGGCTCGAATACAACAGATCGAATACACAAGAGTCAGCAGAAGCAACAATATCTAAGTATAGACATAAGGTTAAACAAGACTGCCTTAAGAAGGCAAACACAAAAGCAACAACGGTCGAAGAGGCAAGGCCTCCTGCCTGGGACCTCCTAACTACTCCGTGTTGTCAACGGTCTCCACGTAGTAGTAGGCTCCATCGGGTTAGTAGTAGTAGTTGACGGGGGTGGCATCTGGCTCCTGCGATCCACCATCTGATTGCAGCAACCGGATATATGGGGAAAGAGGTAGCAAAGCAACCGTGAGTACTCATCCAAAGTACTCGCAAGACTTACATCAGAACTATGCTAAGTATGCATCGGTATCAAAGGAATGGGGTCGTATTTGTGGACTGGACTGTAGAAATGCCAGAATATAGGGAAAGGCCTAGCCTATCGAAGACTAGCATCTTCAAGCATCTTGTACCATTCAGAAGAGTACAGGATAGCATATTATAATTAACAAGCCTGTTGTACTATTAACGCCTAAAGATTCTTCCTCGACACCCTGCGAGAAAGCAATCTCGGAGCCAACATATCCATCTCATATCTCAAGTATCCATTTCTAGTTGCAATAGATCAGGATACAACTCTGAGCATCTATTACCGTGGACACGGCTACTCAAATAGATAACTTCCCTGCAGGGGTGCGCCACATTTCCTAACACGCTTGATTACTCTAACCGGACACACTTGCATGGGTCATGCCCGGCCTCGGAAGATCAACACGTCGTAGTCCTACCTAGACTCCATAGGGAGGTCCCTGCCGGTCTACATCCGAAACACTCCGGGGTCTTGGGCCCATCGCCCATTCCACTCTGGGTCGTTGTGAGCAGGGTGGATACCAACGCCACCTTAGATGGTTGGCATGATCTGACCGTGCCATACTGTTGAACTGGACGACTGACAGAGCTTTTGTAATAAACGTACGACACCGAGTGCCCAAAATTGTTCCCGCATGGTGGATAGTGCGTATAGGCCAGTGTCCAACTCAAACAAATACCCAAACCTGTTAGTGCATTTTTAAATCAAGTGACGGTTGTCGGAAAAATTCTGGAGCTACCAACACATCCTGGGTGGTACCGCTAATAGCTAGCTGCCACCGTAACTCTCGCGGGTGCTGTTCGGGCCCGCCCGACCTTAACAAGGGTCTGAAGTAAGGTCAAGGTAACCACGTGTCCAAAACATTAAGGGGAAAACCTGAGGAATCACCCTCGACGGATTCCGCTTGATGTAATCATCAAGGTGAACATAGGAGGAATCACCCTCGAGGTTCACACTTGAGGGGTTGCATGACAGAGTCGTCATCAGGGGTGCTGAAGGAGGAATCACCCTCAACAGACCACGACCGATTAGCTACGCTACAAAGACATCATCACGAGTGTGTTATGAGGTATCACCCTCGGCACTCGATAGTAGCTCTGCAGAGTCGTACAACTAAGGGGGTGTGATGTGATGTGTCAGGCCCTAGACGTCCATCACATTGATCGAGTCATCGGTTATCAAGCCAGAGCAACTTGGACAAGGTGAGGGGTAACTGATGGATCACTAACCAACCTATACTAAGCAGTTCAGGATAAGCAGATAAGGTACAATAGCAGGCTACAGAAGCAGGCTATGCATCAGAATACATGCAATGAAATACCGTAGTAAAATCTAATGTAATGGAATGGGCGATATCGAAATGATCAAGGGGGGTTTGCTTGCCTGGAAGCTCTGCTGAAAAGGGAGAAGGGTCGCTAGTGACATAGTCAATCACAGGGGCAGCATCGGTCCCGGGATCTACCGAAGAGAAGAGGGGGAAGAAACGATAAATACAAAGCACACAGATGCATCACTAAGCATGACATGACGATATGCAGTGCTAGGGTTGTTCTAACGCAGTGCTACATGATACCGGCGAAGGGCGAAAACATCCGGGAATATTTTCCAAAGTTTGGCATTTTTGGACAGATGAAAAGAGGGGGGCGGTTCCATGTTCGCTAAGCTAGGGGCATGTGACAGACGAACGGAGGCCATATTCGGATTTGTCATATTTTTTGGAGCAACTTTCATATATAAATATTTTCAACTGAGTTACAATTTATTTTATATGATTTTTCTAAGTTTTAAACATTTTCTAAAATGTTATTATTTAAATTAATTCAGAAAAAGGAAATATTGCGTCAGCATGATGTCAGGGTGATGACGGCAGTCAACCAGTCAGTTGACTGGTCAAACTGACGCCTGGGACCCACCTGTCATAGACAGAGAAGTTAACCAGTGGATTAAAATTAACTAAACTAACTAATTAAGCAGTAGGGTCCACTAGTCCATGACTGTGTAGGTTAACTAAAATTAGTTCAGCTAATTTTGTTAATTAGTGGGGGAGGTCCCCATCTGTCAGTTGCATGGGCCGATCCAATCAGCATCGTGGACCAGGTTAACAGGGCGGCCGGGCCCCTAGGGCCCACGGGTCAGTGACCTAGGGGATGGCCCCGGGTCGACCACATCAGCGCGGGTGGTAGCGCGCCGGCGGCGACACGCCGGCGACCAGAAATGCGGCGGAGCTTCGCTGGAAGTGGTCGGGATCGCGCTTTCGGCCACCGTTTGGCGCGTAGAGTGGCGCGTTCAAAAGAGGGGGCTCGTGTGTATCCGCCCGTGGTTGTTTCCGGGGCTGGGATGGGCGGATTCGACGGCGGCGTCCAGCGGAACGATGGTCGGAGTTTGGGCATGGACGGGCCCGTGGCCACGGGGCACGGCCAGGCCAGCGGGTGGCGGCGTTTGACTCGCGTGAGTGGGTCATGTCCAACGGTGCAAACGGCAGGGGCAAGAGGTGGCCGGAGGTGAACGGACTTGGCCAGAGCGGCGACGGCAGACGGCGGCGGCCACGGGCGCTCGACGGAAACGATAAGGCATGAGGTGAGCAATCAAACCAGGGGCACATGCGGCATCTATGGGAGGCTACGAGCAAACAGGTGTGCTCGGACGAGACGAGCAGATGTTGTGGCTGCAGTTGCGCCAATGTCGGCGGCAGCGAGCTCGCGGCAATGGTGGCAAGGCGGCTAGAGGAAGAGCGCTAAGCAGAGAGAGGGAGACGGAGCGGAGCTCACCGTGTGGGCGCACGGGGGCCCGGTGATAGGTTAGTAGTAGCAGCGGCATGGCAATGATGGTGGACGATGACGGTGACCCTATGAAGAAGAGGGAGCATGTGTCGTGTGGGAGGCCCTTGGCGTCGTCGCGGTGGTGTAGACGGGGCCGTGGAGTACGGCGATTCTTCTGGGCAGGGTCTCGGGCAGCGGCAAGAATGGTGGACGCGCGGGCAAGCTCGTCCATGGCGACGGGCTCGTCGGACGTGGAGGATTTGGAGGAGGGGGAGAGGCGGAGAGGGAGAAAGAGCGCGAGAGGGGTGGCTGGGCGAGTAGGAGCGGTGGCAGGGGGAGGCCGAGGTGTCGGCCTTCTCCTCCCCCGGTGAGGCCGTCGAGGGGGTCAAGTGGCGACCGAGGGACTCGGTCGGGCGCACAGTGGAGAGGAGGGGGAAGATGACAGGGGAAGGGGTAGGTGGGCTGGTTGGCTCGGGTGGGCCGAGGCCTGAGGGGTAGGGGGCTTTCTCTTTTTTTACTAGTTTTTGTTTTTGTTTTTTATTATTTGTTTTATTTTACTTTTACTTTTGTAAAATATAAACCTAGTCTCTAAATTTGTATTGTTAAATATACCACTACCACAATTAGTTTGAGGTTTAAATATACTAGTTTACTATTATTATAATTTAAAAGCAATTAAATTATTATTTAGGCCACAATTTTGATTAATCTAGGGCTTTAAAACACTTTATAAAAATGTTGGTACACCACCATAATTAGTTATGGAATATTTGCAACATTATGAGCATTTTAGTTTTGACATTTCAAAAACATTAAATTTGGACTTTAATTAAATTTTGAATTTAAAGCGGATGGAATCGAAGGGGGATTTAGCAACAGTGAAAACGATGGCATGGCACCATTAACATGGGATTGCTATAGCCTAATTATCGGCTGTTACAATTCTCCTCCACTACAAGAAAGCTCGTCCCGAGATTTAGGAGGTAGACAGATACAAAACGGGGTATTCATCACGATGACGATCCTCGCATTCCCAAGTGGCTTCATCTTCAGAAGGATTTGACCACTGAACTTTTTGGAAATTTGATAGCCCTCTGACAGGTGCGACGTTCAACTTGATCGAGAACGCAGACCAGACAGATAATTCACACTTCGATGTAGCGTTTTCAATTCTCACAAAAGGAGAAGTGTTTCATGCATTCAAGGACTAAATCCGTGCTTTGGCATTTCAAACAAGATGAGCATGGTAGCTTACTATCTCATTTGAAGGATGTAGTAGATGGGTGGTTTTAGTGGGGCAAATGGTAGTAGTGGTATGGGTTTTCAACCAGTCCATTCCTAGAATGAGGTCAATATTGGATGACTTTAAAACAATGGGGGAAACATGAAATTCCATCCCTTTAATTTCAACGGGGACGTTGTGACTAACCATGGTGGTTCGACATTGGCGCGCATGGGTGTGTACCACTAGAGTATTCTTCATCTCTTCGAACTTAATTCCATGCATGTATGTAAAATCTTCAAATATGAAAGAATGCGATGCTCCTGGATCGAATAAAATAGAAGCTGGTACTGAGTTAACAAGAAGAGTACCCAACACCGTAGCAGACTGGCCTTGAGCTTCATTCAGATCAATGTGGTTAGCCTGACCATGACCATAAGGTCTTGCATTGTTGTTGCGGGGCTGATTGTTACCATGGCCAGTTGGAGGAAGTGCAAGCTGGTACTAATTCTGAGGGCATTCCCTGGCAGGTGACCTGGTTGACCATGCCTGAAGCATAGACCATCATTTGTATGGGGAGCGGGAGCTCGGGGGGGCAGCTTGAATTCTTGGTTGTCCAGGTGGTGGAGGAGGCAGGCGAGGTGCAGCCTAGGACTGCCTGGGTACAGTGGCAGCTGGTGGATACATGTTGTGAGGGATCCATATCTTACACTTCTACGATGACGGGACCGAAGATGAACCCACGTCACGGTTGCGTCTGAGGGATCCCAGGTGTTCCTGCAAAGAAGTTTCGACCTGAATGGCCTTATTCACCAAGGTGGCGAAATCAGCTAAGTCATGCATGAGGAGCGCTATTTTGATATCAGCTTGAAGTCCGTCACGGAACTTTTCCTGTTTACATGCATTGGTGGCAAGGTCTTCTTCAGCATAGCGGGACAAGTCAAGGAACTCCCATTGATAAGCATCCATAGTTTTGTTGCCTTGGGTGAGGTTGCAGAACTTGCGCTTCTTCTTGTCCTTAATTCTTGAGGAATGAAGCGGGCACGAAAAGTAGCTTGGAAATCCGGCCAAGTGATGACTGTTCCAGCAATTAGTGAATGCCTATGGATGTCCCACCATTGAGCAGCGGGACCCTACAGATAATATGCCACGAAGGTGACATAGCTGGCAGGGGCTACACCAGCAGACTCTAGCTCAAAAGTGATGTCACGGAGCCGGTCATCGGCATCAAGTGGCTGAGTTGAGCTGCGGTAGATGGTTGGGTCGAGATGTGCAAAGTCGTTCAGTGTCACAGTGGCTGGCTGTTGGTTCAAGTTGGGGCAAGGAAACTAAGCCATCATATTCTCCATGAACTGGGGATTTAGCTCAAACTATTGGATCATCCCAGCCACGTACTCCGGCGGTGGTGGGGCGTTTCCACCACTACCACAGCCAACGGGTCTAACCATCCTGCTAACATATAACAGGGTAGTTGAGCATTTGAGAATTTGCAAAAGACTAGGGATTATTCATGATGTAACATGCACAATGATCGAGGTACGATGGGCACAACATAGTAGTCATATTTTACAAAAGGGGCCATACATAGAGTTCAGTACATTGACTAATGACATCGTAGGCGGCACGCAGGCTCGTGACAAATGCATTCGATACTAATAAGTAGGACAGCATCAGTCCTAGAAGGAACTATGGAGGTAGGTGTAGTCTGCCAACTGCTGGTGACGTGTCGAGAAATCCTCCATGTAACGATCCTGCGGTCCATGGTTACTCTGGTGCAGAACTCGGCACTCAGGTGGCAAAAGGGGACCACTGGTGACCCACAAGTATAGGGGATTGCAACAATTTTCGAGAGTAGAGTATTCAACCCAAATTTATAGATTCGACACAAGGGGAGCCAAAGAATATTTGTAAGTATTAGCAGTTGAGTTGTCAATTCAACCACACCTGGAGATTAAATATCTACAGCAAAGTGATCAGTAGCACATTAATATTACAGTTTTGATAGAAGTGGTAACATTAGCAATGGTAACGGTAACAGCAGTAACAGTTTTGTAGCAGTTGTAATAGCAGCAATAGCAATAGTAACTTAGCAAGAACAATATGTGGAAAACTCGTTGGCATTGGATCGGTGAATTCGCTAGATGGTATTCATCATATAACAGTCATAACTTAGGGTGATACGGAACTAGCTCCAGTTCATAAATATAATGTAGGCATGTATTTCGTAAATAGTCATGCGTGCTTATGCAAAAGAACTTGTATGATATCTTTTGTCCTACCCTCCCGTGGCAGCGGGGTCCATGAGGAAACCAAGGGATATTAAGGCCTCCTTTTAATAGAGAACCGAACAAAGCATTAAGACATAGTGAATACATGAACTCCTCAAACTACGGTCATCACCGGAAAGTATCCCAGTTACTGTCACATTGGGGTTTACGGATCATAACACGTAATAGGTGAATATAACTTGCAAGATTGGATCTGGAACATAGATATAATGGTGAAAACACAAATGGTTCAGATCTGAAATCATGGGACTCGGGCCCTAGTGACAAGCATTAAGCATAGCAAAGTCATAGCAACATCAATCTCAGAACATAGTGGATCTAGGGATCAAGCCCTAACAAAACTAACTCGATTACATGATGAATCTCATCCAACTCCTCACCGACCACCTATCCTACGAAGGAATTACTCACTCCCAGTGGGGAGCATCATGGAATTGGTGACGAAGGAGGGTTGGTGATGATGAGGACCAAAGATTCCACTCTCTGGAGCCCGAAACGGTCTCTAGATCTTGCCTCCTGATGAAGAACATGAGGTGGCAATGGCTCCGTATCGTGACACGGGATGAAACTTCCTCTCTTATTTTTTCTGAAAATAGGTATTTATGGAGTTGGAATTAGGGACAGGGGGCCACGAGGTGACCACAACCCACCTGGGCGCGCTTGGAGGGGGTGGCGCACTATGGTGTATCATGCCAAACCAGGGCACCCCCTACGGTGGTTCTTGGTCCCAGTTTTTTTATTTATTCTAAAATTAAACTCAAAAAAGTATTGTTCCAATCCGAGAACTTTTATTTCTGCACAAAACAACACCATGGTAGTTCTGCTGAAAACAGCGTCAATCCGGGTTAGTTTCATTCAAATCATGCAAATTAGAGTCCAAAACAAGAGCAAAAGCGTTAGCAAAAGTAGATACGACGGAGACATATCAAATCCCCCAAGCTTAAACCTTTGCTTGTCCTCAAGAAATTCAGTTGACAAACTAAAAGTGACAAATAAAAACTTCTACAGACTCTTTTGTTCTTGTTTGCATAAATAAGCTTAAGTAGCACCCAGGTTTTCAGTAAAGATCATGACTAACCATGTCAACAATAACTCTTAGAAATTATATTAATTCATATCAATAGCATAATCAACTAGAGAGCAATAATAAGATATATCAAATGTCAATACTTTGTCAAAACAATCATGATATAATATGACAACAGTGGTATCTCGCTAGTCCTTTCTGAGACTGCAAAACATAAATGGAGGGCACCTCCAAAGTTCAAGCAGCGACTAAACATTGTAATTCATGGTAGAAAAGATCCAGTCATGATGCATCCAACATTAACTATACACAAGGCATGAGGATGACAATAGTGCTCTCAGATCTGGCGCTTGTTTGAGAAGGTGATGACTCAACATAAAATTAAATAGATAGTCGCTACACAGAGGGAAGCACATATTTGAAGAGGTTCCAGAGCTCAAAGCTTAAAACAGAGATAAATATAATTTTGGGAGGTACGCCCTTCCTGTCAATGTTACGACCAAGAGTTATCAATATCTTCCATTCTAAACACATTAGAGGCGGTTCCCAAGCGATAAAAGTAAAGGTTTACTCCCCCTCCACCAACAAACACACTCCACGGCTAGCCGAATCCACGGGTACCATCCATACCACCAACAATCCTGGGGGAATTTCGTTTAATTATTTACAATTTTTGATTTCGGGACTGGGCATCCCTATTACCGCCCCTCTTGGGCAAGGATGAGTGAAAAAACACTCATCATGAGAATAACCCGCTTAGCATGGAAGATACTGACCGCCCCCTGTTGCTCCATGAGCGGTCCAGGCACACAAAACAGATGTTCATTTGAAATTTTAGAGTTGGCACATGCAAATTTACTTAGGATGGCAGGGTAATACCGCATATAGGTAGATATAGTGGACTCATCTAGAATAACTTTGGTTTAAGGATTTTGATGCACAAGAAGTATTTCCTCTTAGCATAGGTGAAGGCTGGCAAATAGGTTGAGAAGCGGCCAGCTAGAGAGCGAAAACGGTCAGGAACATGTGTTATGCATAATCAACATTGAAAACTAGCATGAGTAGGATATGAACACCATGAACATAAATATCATAGAGGCTATGTTGGTTTTGATTCAACTACATGCATGAACATGTGCCAATTCAAGCCACTTGAAACATTCAGAGGAGGATATCATATCATCATACTACATCACAATCATTTTAATGTGTGTTGACATCCAAGATAAATCATTATCCACCCCTAGATACTTAAGCATGGCATGAGCAACTATAATCTTTAATTGTCATTGCAAACATGTTTGATCATAATATGTTGAATCATGGGTACTAGGTTAAACATATTTACAAAAATAAAACAAGTTGAGTTCATACCCACTTCTCTCTGCCACACTCACTTCATCAAATATCGTCATTATTGCCTATCACTTGCACGACCGAATGATATGGAAATAATAATAGCGCAAGAGTGCCATGGACTAAGCTGGAATCTGCAAACATTTTATTCAAAAGGAGAAGACAAGGCAATATGGGCTCTTTGTTAAATCAATAGTAATGCATATAAGAGCCACCCAACATTTTCATTGTGGTCTTCCCCTTGGTACGACTCAAAAAAAGAAAAGGAAAAGAAATTCAGATTAACACACTGAAATATTTCTGTAGTTTTTAGTTTTTCTTGAAAGAGGCAAATTAAAGAAGGAAAAAGAAAATGAGAAAACTATTTACACGGTAAAGCTCCCAACAAGCAAAGAAGAATCGAGAAATCTTTTTGGGTTTTCTTTTAATACTACCACTAATTAAACTAGAAATAAAAACCAAAAAGAAGCAAGAAATATTTTTGGATTTTCTCAAAGTTTTTCAAACACACAAGAAGAAACCGAGAAAATGAATCTAGCATGGATAATACAATGAAAAAGTGTGAACACCGGCAACCGGAATGAAATGTTTGAGCATGAATATAATGTCGGTGGAAATACGTACTTCCCCAAGCTTAGGATTTTGGTCTAGCTTGGTAATCACCATCCACGGCCTGGATAATAATCTGAATGATAGCCCATGGAGGCTCTTGGTGCAGCCTCCTCAGCCCGCCGAGCAGCCTCGACCTCCGCATTGTACAAGCGGGCCTTGCTCTCAAGAACATAATATATTCTTTTGCTGTGAAAATCAAAGAGAGCAGGCACAGGCAAAACAACAGGCACAACGGGTTCTTTATTGAATCTCAAGTTATAAGTATAGTTAGTGATTGTGCCCGTAAGGAACTTATGGCGCTTCATGGCCTCAAAGTCTAAGTACTGAGTAGGTAGGATGGGATCATTAAGAAGAGGTGTCACACCAACCTCTCAAACTAAACGAGAAGCATAAATCCCACCATAAAAATGACCATTGTCAACATTACGTGGCAATCTACATGCAACTATTGCTCCAAGATTATAACTTTTAATTCCGGTCAAAGTTGTGTGTATGAGGCTCAAGTCAGGAGCACATAGCGTGCTACAATCTTGCTTGCCCACGAAGCATTTGCCATTAAAGAGTGCAAAGTAGTGAATCAATGGAAAATGGATACTTTTTATTCTACCTTGTGTCACTCCTCTATCCTCTCGTAACAAAGACTGGTTAAAATGACTCATACTCTGATCTTGGTGGTTTGTCCAGCGAACCCCAATATGGAATTTTACAGGCAACACAGAAAACATCTAGAGGCATGGTAAATGGATGATCATAAAGATTGAATGAAACTCTAGACTCATGAGGATGATATTTAAATTCTCAATGAACGTTTCCATGAGGTTGAGATGTTGGATGTAGGGGCCGAGCTTGGCATTGTGAACATACTGCTCAAATTCTTCCTTAATACCTGCACTCACCATGGAATCGTTGCACGGCCATAGGCATGATTTGGTAGCGAAATCCTGTTTTGAGCTTGCACTTGGTTCAACATAGGACCTTCGTATCGAGCCACTACTCAATGATGCCTCCGAATACCTCATCCTCGAAGAACTCCTAAAGAATTGCATTTTTATTTGCAAACAATTTTCTGAAAAATTTTGGGGCACAAAATTTTGTCAACAAAACTTCACAAGATTGATAGCAACTACTTGTAAGGATGCATAGAGGCTATATTAAGCATTCAATCTACTTAGAAATCTAAGAATTCAACATGCAAGATGATGTACAGCAACACCAAGAGTAGCTAAATATTTCAAGTATAACCCACTAAAGCAGAAATTGAGCAATGGAGGAGTCATATACCAAGTAGCAATCCCCCAAAACAGTTTCAGAAACGGAGCTTCGAGCGAAGAGATCGAAATCCGCGAGTTTGAGATCAAGAACACAAGAGAGAGAGAGAGAGAGAGCTATGGTGATTTTTTTCTGGAGGTAGCGGATTACATGGGCTTAAGAGATAAGTGAGTGGGCCCACGTGGGTACCACAACCCACCAAGGCGCGCCTGGGGTTGCCAGCACGCCCTAGTGTCTTATGGTCATCAGGTGCACCCCCCCCCCCTTGATGTTATTTGTACCAGAAATTCGGAAATATTCAGAAAAAATCGTATTAAATTTTTAGAGCATTCTGGGCACTATTATTTTTTGGTCATTTTTTATTGCACGGAAAATCTGGAAAATGGGATAAACATGGCATTTTATTTTATTTAACTAAAAAAATGGAAAACAAAAGGTGGGAGCAGAAGGTTGTGCCTACTAAGTTCATCAACTTCATACCTCTCAAAAATGATCCATTAACAAGGTTGATCAAGTCTTATTAACAACCACTTTCAATTAGCATGAAACCGAAGAACTTTCGTAAAACTCTAAGTTACCTCAACGGGGATATGCATATCCGCAACAATAAGTATATCATATTTCTTTTTGGCAGTAGGTAAAGGGACTTGAAAACTTCCAATAGTGATTGTCGGAGACTTTTCAATGACATTAATACCATTCACTTGAAATTGTTTCTTTGGAAAGTGCAATGTATGCTCATTACCATTGATATGAAAAGTGACCTTGTTTTTATTACAATCAATGACAGCCCCTACAGTATTCAAAAAGTGTCTACCAAGGATAATCGACATGTTGTCGTCCTCGGGCATCTCAAGTATAACAAAGTCTGTTAAGATAGTAACATTTGCAATGACAATGGGCACATCCTCACAAATACCGATAGGTACGGCAGTTGATTTATCAACCATTTCCAAATATATTTAAGTAGGTGTGAGTTTATTCAAATCAAGTCTTTTATATAAAGAGAAGGGCATAACACTAACACCAGCTCCTAAATCACATAAAGTAGTTTTGACAAAATTTCTTTTGATGGAGCAAGGTATAGTTGGTATTCCTGGATCTCCAAGTTTTATAGGTACTCCATCCTTAAAATAAGAATTAGCAAGTATGGTGGAGATTTCAGCTTCAGGTATTTTTCTTTTATTAGTGATGATGTCTGTCATATATTTTGCATAATGGGCCATCTTTAAAATATTAGTCAAGCGGGTGCACAAAAAGACTGGCCTAAGCATTTTAGAAAAGCGTTCAAATTCTTCATCATCTTTTTTCTTAGTTGGTTTAGGTGGAAAAGTCATGGGTTTTTTAACCCATGGCTCTCTTTCTTTACCATGTTTTCTCGCAACAAAGTCTCTTTTATCATATATTTTATTTTTAGGTTGTGGGTTATCAAGATCAATAGCAGGTTCTATCTCAACATCGTTATCTGGTTCTTTATCATTGTCTGGTTGGTTGTCTTTATGAACATCATCATTATCAGTTTCATTACCACTAAGTGAATTTTCATTGCCATATTAAGTTTCAGCATCAGAGATAGGGACATCATTATCTTCAGGAGGTTTTTCTTTTTCAGGTTCACTAGAGGTATGCAAAGTCCTATCAATTTATTTTTCTTCTTCTTTTTAGAAGGACTAGGTGCATCTATGTTAATTCTTTGAGAGTCTTGTTCAATTCTTTTAAGGTATCCCTCAGGATAATGTGGTTCCTGAGTCATTTTACCTCCTCCAGTTGCTAATCTAACAGCAAAATCATTCATATTATTATTCATTTCATTAAGCAATTCTCTTTGAGATTTAGCAACTTGTTCTAACTGAGTTTGAACCATAGAGGCATGTTTTCCTACACCTCTAACATCATTAGTGATTCTAAATAACAAGTCACTCAAACGAGCAATCATATCAGAGTTGTATTTCAATTGTTTCATAACATTTGCGTTGAAGTGATCGTGTTTGATGATGTACCTACCAAATTCATATTGGCACTGACTAGGATGTTTATTGTAAGGGATGTCACTCTCATCAAACTTTATAAAAGAACTTACCTCTACCACCGGTGGTGGTGGTGTGTCAAGTTCATGTATTTCTCCAATGGGAGGTAAATTTTTAACATCTTCGGCTTTAATACCCTTTTCCTTCATACATTTCTTTGCCTCTTGCATATCTTCAGGACTAAGAAATAAGATACCCCTCTTCTTCGGAGTGGGTTTAGGCAGTGGTTCAGTAAGAGTCCAATCATCATGATTTTTCAATATTTTATTCAATAATTCCTCAGCTTGTTCAATAGTTCGTTCCCTGAAAACACAACCAGCACAACTATCTCTAAAATCCCTAGAAGCATCAACTAATCCATTATAAAAGATATCAAGTATTTCATTTTTCTTTAGAGGATGATCGGGCAAAGCATTAAGCAATTGGAGAAGCCTCCCCCAAGCTTGTGGGTGACTCTCTTCTTCAATTTCCACAAAGTTAAATATTTCCTGCAAGGCAGCTTGTTTCTTATGAGCAGGAAAATATTTTTCAGGGAAGTAATAAATCATATCCAAGGGACTATGCACACAATCAGGAGCAAGAGTATTGTACCATATCTTAGCATCACCCTTTAATAAGAACGGAAATAACTTGAGGATATAGTAATAGCAAATTTTCTCATCATGAGCAAAAAGGGTAGCTATATCATTTAATTTTGTAAGATGTGCCACAAAAGTTTCATTTTTATAGCCATGGAAAGGATCATATTCAACCAAAGTAACTAACTCTGGGTCGACAGAGAATTCATAATCCTTATCAGTAACAAAGATAGGTGAAGTAGCAAACTTAGGATCACATTTCATCCTAGCATTCAAAGATTTTTCTTTGAGTTTGCATAATAATTTCTTAAGATCATCTATATCATTGCAAGCAAGAAAGTCCCTAGCTATCTCCTCATCCATAACATAACCTTCGGGTATCTTAGGCATTTCAGTTCTAGGAGAGCTAGGTCGAATAGGTGTTTCATAATTCTCAATTTCAAGAGTTTCATCGGTTTCAGCATTCTCAATATCTTTAGCTCTAGCAAGTTTTTCATCAAGAAAATCACCTAGTGGAACATTATTAGTAAGCAAGGAACTAGCATCATCATTAACTTGCGACATATCAGGATTAATAGCATATGGTTGAAGGAAATATGCCCTAGAGGCAATAATAAAGTTGTTATTTATATTTCCTTATATCATGATAAATGTTTATTATTCATTCTAGAATTGTATTAACCGGAAACTCGATACATGTGTGAATACATAGACAAAATAGAGTGTCCTTAGTATGCCTCTACTTGACTAGCTCGTTAATCAAAGATGGTTAAGTTTCCCGACCATAGACATGTGTTGTCAGTTGATGAAGAGGATCACATCATTAAGAGAATGATGTGATGGACAAGATCCATCCATTAGCTTAGCATAATGATCGATAAGTTTTATTGCTATTGCTTTCTTCAGGACTTATACATATTCCTTTGACTATGAGATTATGCAACTCCTGAATACCTGTAACATCCCAAATTTTCAATTTGGAATGTTATACATTAGATCATCATTGCATATCATGTTTTCTTTTTGCATTTTGGTTGATCCTAGAAATTATACGCAACTCAATGACCCATGGAGAGAGTTGGGGATTTCGATATTTTCATATTTGAGTTCTCTCAAATTTTGAGAATAGGATCATTTGGTTTTATTTATTTTATCATCAATTATTTCTAATATAGAAATATGATAGAGGGAATAAAATGACTTTCCCAAAATAAAGAAATATTGAGGATTTAATAATAAAATCAAATAAGATTTTATTTCGGAGTTTTTTTGGTGTTTTATTTGAATTAGGAAAAATGCGTTTTTTTCAAAATTGCATTTAGGTCCCAAATAAATGTTCACCTTGTGAGGCTTGATTTTAGAAGCCCGTGAAAATTTATTTCAGAATTTTTGGAGTCCGTTTAGTATTTCTTTTTCTTCCAAGCGGATTATTTAAAAAAACGCGCCGCGCGCCGACTGGGCCAAGCCCAGCCGACGGCCCACTCCCCGCCGCCTGCCGTCTCCTTCCAGGAGACGAGCACGCCGCCGCCGCCGAGTCCGGCTCGGGCACGCCGCCCCGCCACCTTGTCCCCTCCCCAAGGCAGCACCCCCCCTTCTCTTAAATACCAAGCCACCCCACCGCCCTCACCTCACCCCGCCGCCCGCCAGCCGAGCCGCCC
>NC_041386.1:286823208-286831348 GCF_002162155.2 Triticum dicoccoides
CGAGCCGCCCCGCCGCTTGCGCTGCCGCCGCCGCTGCCGCTGCCGAGCCGCCCCGCTGCCCGCATAGCCGCTGCCCCCGCCGAAAGCCCGGCCCCACCCGCCGGAGGTATAGCCGCCGCCGCCGCCGTTCGGTTTTTTTAGAAACCGCCTCGGTTTTTTTCGAAACCCTAGATCGGTTTTTTTATTTCTCTGGTTTACTTATTTAGTGAACGTTCGCCGATCCGTTCGTTCCAGCGAACGTGTTCACCAGTTAGTTTCTGTTAACGAACGTCCGTTCGATTAACTGTTCGTCAGTTTTCTTTTCTCGGATTAAATCCGCGATTTTCTGATCGCGATTCCTAATCTGATTTTCGTTTTAGTTTAACTTTTCGCTCGTTTTTCGGAATCAGGCGATTCAAGCACCTAGAGTTTCGTCTCGAAACCCTCTATCCGTTTAACCAACTTAAACAAGATTTTGCTACTGTAAAATTTGCCCTAGATCCAGATTACTAGAACGAAGTTGTTTTCTTTCGCTGTTTGACTTTCGTTGCTTCGTTTGATTTGATTCTTTTTGCCAACCGGAGTTCTTAAGTTGAACCTTCTGGTTAGATCTCTTATTTGAGTTTTACCTGTGCATTAGATGAGTGCTTATTGTATGCTTGTTTGTTTGTTTGCGATAGAATACCCGGAGTGCGCCGCTTGTTACTTCGAATCGCTAGGTTTCCCGGATCATCAGCAAGGCAAAGTAACACTTTGATCATACCTTTTCTACCACCCAGTTTTATTGCATTAGATCAATCCTCACACATTGCATGATTAGGATCTAATTAAATTGTGGGATGGGAAGTAGATGAGGTAGTACCTATTACCTGTTATTATCAAACCTTTGGGAGTCACTTCTACGTTTGCTTATATGCCATGCTATGCTAGTAGACGTGGATTGGGTGAGTGATATCCATGACAGATGTGAGATTGTTAATTAATGGTTTATCTAAGGTGGCAACTTAAACACACATCTGGGTGGATTGAGGCACCTGGGTATTCCAGGACTTGCCTGTTTTCTTTTGGACCGCCACCCAGGCTCAAAGGGATCATAAGACTATTCATACTAGAAACTTCCGTGTGCAGCCACAAGCTATTATGGGCTCTAGCATAGTTGACTAAGTTGTCAGAACTCTTACAGTGGTAGACTAGCAGATGTAGGGGATATAGGTGGTACGGTCTACCCGATCGTAAGGTGCTAGCGCTTCTGAAAGACTATGTCTCGATCATCCGTCTTCTCAAACACCCTGTAGTGTGAGAAACCAAACGGAGGCGAACGAGTCTTGTGGGGAAAAGTGCACAAACCTCTGCAGAGTGTAACAAACTAATCATGATTAGCCGTGTCCCCGGTTATGGACATCTTGAGTATCTAGTACCTGGATTATCATGTGAATCTCAACATGTTACTCTAAATTAATTTTGTTAGGTTATGATGATACTTAATTGGGATTTAGAATGCTGTCAACCATTCTCAATGTTTAACAACTACCATGATAGTTAAATAAATTTTATTCTTTTGAAGTAGGGAAAAATTGGCTTTACACAAAAACTGTAACCATAGAGCTTTCCACCAGCCAAATATGCATATAGTATAGCGGTTTCATTCCATTACTCTCTATGTGTTACCTTGCCAGCATATTCCATGTGCTGACCCATTTTCGGGCTGCAACGTTAATGTTGCAGACTTTTCAGACGATGATTAAGGAGTTTTAGGTCGTGGTTCTATACTCAGTGATGCCGTTGGAGTTGATGGACTCACTTATCTTCCAAGCCTTCCGCTGTTATCGTTATAGATGGCCTTAAGCCCTATTTATTGTAATAAGTTCTCTTTTGAGACACTCGATGTAATAAGTGTGTGATTGCTACTCTGCTATAAATCCTCCGAGTACTGTGTGGTGTCAGCATTACTGATCCAGGGATGACACCGGAGCACAGAGATCAGACTGTTTGAGGTCTGGTCGCTACAGAGATGGTATCAGAGCACACGCTGACTGTAGGACACGACCACTAAGCTAAAGACCTAGATCACTACTCACTCTCTTCTCTTCTGGCCTCTCATATTTTCTATTCTTTAGGATGGCAGATGCAAGGAACAAGTTCACACAACCGGATGAGGATACACCCTTTGGACGCCACTTGAAGGAAGTCACTAGATACCTGAACATAGGAGTACCAAGCTTCACGGGAACCTACAATGCCACCTTACCTGAAGAAGAGCACTGGATGATTCAAGTTCAAGTTCCAGGAAGGACGTTCATGCCAGTCACTGAGCCCATAGAGTTTTCTTTTGATGCACCAACTTGGAGTCTAGGAAAGAGCATGGCAGCTCACATTGCCATGGGACGCATTGGAGAAGTCTACCGCAAGGATCTCAAGGATACTATCTACCAGATTTGTGGGTGCCGAGATGAACACTGGGAGATGATCAGTACCAGGAAGGATAGATCAATCGCAGCTTTTATCCAGGAGCTAAACCAGCACATTCGATGACAGGAGAACCAGATGTGCGCCGACATGATAGATCTGAAGAAGGCTAAGACCAGAATCAAGGAACTGGAGGAAGAACTCAAGGCTACACGTGAAGATTATGAAGAGGAAATTGAAGTATTGGTGGATAAGAATGCCGACCTAACAAAGAAGATTGGAATATTTATGGGAGGCCCTACACCAGTAGATGAAGACGAAGAACCCCAGGAAATTAGCCCGGAAGACTACATCATCATCGACGGCACCGACTTGGAAGCAGATACTAGCAATGATGACGATGTTGATGAAGCTGGAGTAGATATCATGGAGTCAACAACCGTAGAATATTTCTAGTAGACCACCTCATTAGTATAAGTAGTCCACCATGTAAATAAAGTAGTTCGAGAACTTTTCCGATAGATCGATTGTATGCCCTTGTTTGATTGAAAGAAGTGAATTGTTTGCTTTTTGCCTCATGTGCATATGGGTAGTGTTTTCTCTTTAGACCCCCTCTATTCTTACATCTCATCTTTTCTAATCCCTCAGATGCCGACGAGACGTGACCCCGGTTTTGCTTTTCCACTGGAGCTCACCCAGTTGATCCAGCAGCAGAACACATTGATGCAGTTGCTAGTTCAGAATCAGAATCAGGGGAACAACAACAACAACCCACCACCACCACTACCACCTGTTGACCACTTAGCCCGTTTTCTTAGGCTGAATCCGCTGGTGTTTTCCAGTAGCACCGAGCCGATAGTAGCAGATGATTAGCTCCGCAAGATAGCTAGGGAGTTGACCACAGCAGGATGCACAGATGCGGAGAAGGTGAAGTTTGCCGCACATCAGTTAGAAGGACCCGCAGCATCATGGTGGGAGAATTTCACAGCCACTTTCCCAGTCGACACTGTCACATGGGACCAGTTTCAGCAGGCTTTCCGTACTGCCCATGTTTCAGCAGGAGCTATGGCCATGAAGAAGCGTGAGTTTCATAACTTGCGCCAAGGAGGACGGACAGTTGGCCAGTATGTGGAGGAATTTAGTAAGTTAGCACGTTATGCCCCAGATGACGTCGCTACGGATGCAGCTAAGCAAGAGAAGTTTTTGGAAGGACTGAATGATGAGTTGACAATGCAGTTGATGGTAGCCACCTTCAACAACTACCAGGAGTTGGTAGATCGTGCTCTTATGATTGAAGGGAAGCAGCAGCAAATTGAGAATTGCAAGAGGAAGTATGGACAAGGAAAGCACAATCCAGGAGCTCAGCAGAAGCCATGTTTTACCCCTAGACCGGGAGGACATTTTCAGCATACCCATGGAGGAGGTAGCTCGCACAATCACAATGGCACTAAGAATGGTAATGGCAATGGAGGAAGCAACGGCCAGAATCGCGCCAACCCCTCGACCCCAGCCAAGAAGGACCTAAGCCAAGTCACTTGCTATAAGTGTTCGAAGACCGGACATTATGCCAATGAATGTCCTAAAGGCCAAAATGGCAATGGAAGTTCTGGAAAGAAGCCGAACCCTTTCAACATGGGACAGGTGAACCACGTTAGCGTGGAGGAGGTTGAAGCTCAGCCCGATGCAGTAATAGGTAAGTTTTTGGTTAAGTCATTTACTGCACTCGTTCTTTTTGATACTAGAGCATTGCATTCATACATTTCAAGGGGATTTGTGGATAAGTATAACCTACCAACCCAAGCCCTTAGGTCACCCATGTTAGTAACCTCGCCCGGAGCAGAGTATGTGGCTAGTCTATGGTGTGATCGGTTACCATTAAGGATCGGTAACTATGGTTTTCCCTCAGACCTAATAGTATTGGAATCTCAAGGATTGGATGTGATATTAGGCATGGATTGGTTATCAAAGTATGAAGGGAGAATTGAATGTGCTAGTAAGTCAATTTTGCTTACCACACCAGAAGGGAGAAGGATCAAGTATGTATCCCGGCATGTGCCAAAGAGGACTCAAGTAAATTGCCTAACAGGAGTTGTGCAGGAGGAAGTACCAGTGGTAAGGGAATTCCCTGATGTATTTCCAGAAGAGTTGCCAGGCATGCCACCGGATAGAGATATTGAGTTTTTGATTGAGCTATTGCCCGGCACTGGGCCAATATCAAAGAGACCTTATAGGATGCCAGCAAAGGATTTGGTGGAAATTAAGAAGCAGATTAAGGAGTTACTGGATAAGGGATATATTCGCCCAAGTTCTTCACCTTGGGGATCGCCAGTACTTCTAGTGGAGAAGAAGGATGGATCGTTAAGGATGGTTGTTGATTATCGAGGATTGAATGAAGTAACGATCAAGAACAAGTACCCACTACCAATGATCAACGATCTGTTTGATCGATTGCAAGGAGCTAAGGTATTTTCCAAGATCGATCTGCGATCAGGATACCACCAGTTGAAGATTCGAGAACAGGATATTCCGAAGACAGCTTTTACTACCAGGTATGGGCTGTATGAGTATACCGTTATGTCATTTGGTCTGACTAACGCACCTGCATATTTTATGAACATGATGAACAAAGTGTTTATGGAGTTTTTGGATAAGTTCGTCGTAGTGTTCATTGATTATATCCTGGTTTATTCGAAGAATGAAGAGGAGCATAAGGAGCATTTGCGTTTGGTACTTGGAAAGCTCAGAGAACATCAATTATATGCCAAGTTCAGCAAATGTGAGTTTTGGTTGAAGGAAGTAGGATTCCTCGGACACGTTATATCAGGAGAAGGTATAGCAGTAGATCCCGCTAAAGTTGAAACCGTGACCAAGTGGGAAGCCCCAACAACAGTTGGAGAGATCCGGAGTTTTCTTGGACTTGCAGGATACTACCGGGGATTTATTGAGAATTTCTCAAGGATTACGAAGCCTATGACTGAGTTATTGAAGAAGGATACAAAGTTCATATGGACAAGGGAGTGTGAGGCTAGTTTCCAGGAGTTGAAGAAACGTTTGGTCACCTCACCAGTGTTGATTTTGCCAGACCAGACCAAAGATATTGAGGTGTACTGCGACGCTTCACGTCGAGGACTTGGAGCAGTGCTTATGCAGGAAGGGAGAGTTGTTTCATATGCCTCAAGACAACTGAAGCCTCATGAGTTGAATTATGCCACGCATGATTTGGAGTTAGCAGCCGTAGTGCATGCGTTGAAAACATGGAGACATTTTCTCATTGGTAATCATTGTGAGGTGTACACGGATCATAAGAGTTTGAAGTACATTTTCACCCAGAAGGAGTTGAATCTCAGACAAAGGAGATGGCTGGAGCTTATCAAGGATTATGATATGAAATTGCATTATCACCCCGGAAAGGCTAATGTAGTAGCTGAAGCATTAAGCCGCAAGAGCCATGTCAATACATTAATGACGGGAGAAATACCCAAGGAGTTAGCAGAAAATCTTCGTGAACTATGTTTGGAAATAGTTCCGAGAAGCTATGTAGCAACATTGGAGATTCAATCAACTTTGATGGATAGAATCAGAGAAGCTCGAAAAGCTGACAAAGAGATTGCCGCTATAAAAGAGAAACTGAACAAAGGAAAAGCTAAAGGATTTCGTGAGGATGAGCACGACACCCTATGGTTTGAAGACCGTGTTTACGTGCCCAATGACCCGGAGATCAGGAAGTTGATTTTGCAAGAGGCACACGATTCACCATATTCAATTCATCCAGGAAATACCAAGATGTATCTAGATTTGAAGGATATTTTCTGGTGGACCGGAATGAAGAAGGATATAGCGGAGTATGTAGCCGTTTGTGATGTATGCCAGAGAGTAAAGGCAGAGCATCAGAAGCCAGTAGGATTGTTACAACCATTGCCGATACCCGAATGGAAGTGGGATAAGCTAGGCATGGATTTTATCACGGGATTACCCAGGACTCGTTCAGGCTATGACTCAATCTGGGTTGTAGTTGATCGATTGACGAAAGTAGCTCATTTCATCCCAGTAAAGACCACTTACACCAGTGCTAAGTTGGCAAAGATATACATGACCAGAATAGTATGTCTGCATGGAGTTCCAAGGAGTATCGTATCAGATAGAGAAACCCAATTTACCTCAAAGTTCTGGAAGCAGTTGCATGAAACTTTGGGAACCAGGCTAGAATTCAGTACAGCTTTTCATCCACAGACAGATGGACAGACCGAGAGAGTTAATCAGATTTTGGAGGATATGCTGAGAGCTTGTGCGCTAGATTATGGATCTAGTTGGGACGATAATTTGCCATATGCAGAGTTCTCTTACAACAACAGTTACCAAACCAGTTTAAAGATGGCCCCTTTCGAAGCCTTGTACGGAAGGAGGTGCAGGACACCATTATCGTGGGACGAGGTTGGAGACCGTCAGTTGTTTGGTCCTGACTTGATTAAAGAGTCTGAACAGAAGGTGAAGTTGATTCGCGATAGGCTCAAGGTAGCCCAGTCCAGACAGAAGAGTTATGCAGATTCTAAACGCAAGGAGACAGTTTACGAAGTCAGAGATAGAGTTTATCTTTGAGTATCTCCGCTTCGGGGAACAAAGCGTTTTGGAGTTAAAGGGAAGTTAGCACCACGATTTGTAGGACCATATCGAGTATTGGAACGTATGGGGGAAGTAGCCTACAAGTTGGAATTGCCCGAAGGATTGTCAGAAGTTCATGATGTGTTCCACGTTTCTCAGCTGAAGAAATGTCATGCAGAGATGGCTGACATCCCGTTAAGATATACAGTGCCTTTGGAAACTATTCAGTTGGATAACGATTTGACCTACGAGGAGAAGCCTGTTAAGATCCTTGAGTTTGCCAACCGAGTTACTTGCAGCAAGGTTATCAAGTTTTGCAAAGTCCAGTGGATCCACCACTCAGAGGATGAAGCCACCTAGGAGCGAGAGGAAGATTTGTTCAAGGACCACCCTCACCTATTTTCTAGCCAACCCGAATCTCGAGGGTGAGATTCATCTTAAGGGCGGTAGGTTTGTAACATCCCAAATTTTCAATTTGGAATGTTATACATTAGATCATCATTGCATATCATATTTTCTTTTTTCATTTTGGTTGATCCTAGAAATTGTACGCAACTCAATGACCCATGGAGAGAGTTGGGGATTTCGATATTTTCATATTTGAGTTCTCTCAAATTTTGAGAATAGGATCATTTGGTTTTATTTATTTTATCATCAATTATTTCTAATATAGAAATATGAGAGAGGGAATAAAATGACTTTCCCAAAATAAAGAAATATTGAGGATTTAATAATAAAATCAAATAAGATTTTATTTCGGAGTTTTTTGGTGTTTTATTTGAATTAGGAAAAATGCATTTTTTTCAAAATTGCATTTAGGTCCCAAATAAATGTTCACCTTGTGAGGCTTGATTTTAGAAGCCCGTGAAAAGTTATTTCGGAATTTTTGGAGTCAATTTAGTATTTCTTTTTCTTTTTCTTCCGAGCGGATTATTTAAAAAAACGCGTCGCGCGCCGACTGGGCCAAGGCCCAGCCGACGGCCCACTCCCCGCCGCATGCCGTCTCCTTCGAGGAGACGAGCACGCCGCCGCCGCTGAGTCCAGCTTGGGCACGCCGCCCCGCCGCCTTGCCCCCTCCCCAAGGCAGCACCCCCTTCTCTTAAATACCAAGCCACCCCGCCGCCCTCACCTCACCCCGCCGCCCGCTAGCCGAGCC
>NC_041386.1:286831740-286834543 GCF_002162155.2 Triticum dicoccoides
CCCCGCCCCGCCCGCCGGAATACCTCGCCGGAGGTATAGCCGCCGCCGCCGCCGTTCGGTTTTTTTACAAACCGCCTCGGTTTTTTTTCGAAACCCTAGATCGGTTTTTTTTATTTCTCTGGTTTACTTATTTAGTGAACGTTCGCCGATCCGTTCGTTCTAGCGAATGTGTTCACCGGTTAGTTTCTGTTAACGAACGTCCGTTCGTTAACTGTTCGTCAGTTTTCTTTTCTTGGATTAAATCCGTGATTTTCTGATCGCGATTCCTAATCCGATTTTCGTTTTAGTTTAACTTTTCGCTCGTTTATCGGAATCAGGCGATTCAAGCGCCTAGAGTTTCGTCTCGAAACCCTCTATCCGTTTAACCAACTTAAACAAGATTTTTCTACTGTAAAATTTCCCTAGATCCAGATTACTAGAATGAAGTTGTTTTCTTTCGCCATTTGACTTTCGTTGCTTCGTTCGATTTGATTCTTTTTGCCAACCGGAGTTCTTAAGTTGAACCTTCTGGTTAGATCTCTTATTTGAGTTTTACCTGTGCATTAGATGAGTGCTTATTGTATGCTTGTTTGTTTGTTTGCGATAGAATACCCGGAGTGCGCCGCTTGTTACTTCGAATCGCTAGGTTTCCCGGATCATCGGCAAGGCAAGTAACACTTTGATCATACCTTTTCTACCACCCAGTTTTATTGCATTAGATCAATCCTCACACATTGCATGATTAGGATCTAATTAAATTGTGGGATGGGAAGTAGATGAGGTAGTACCTATTACCTGTTATTATCAAACCTTTGGGAGTCACTTCTACGTTTGCTTATATGCCATGCTATGCTAGTAGACGTGGATTGGGTGAGTGATATCCATGACAGATGTGAGATTGTTAATTAATGGTTTATCTAAGGTGGCAACTTAAACACACATCTATGTGGATTGAGGCACCTGGGTATTCCAGGACTTGCATGTTTTCTTTTGGACCGCCACCCAGGCTCAAAGGGATCATAAAACTATTCATACTAGAAACTTCTGTGTGCAGCCACAAGCTATTATGGGCTCTAGCATACTTGACTAAGTTGTGCGAACTCTTACAGTGGTAGACTAGCAGATGTAGGGGATATAGGTGGTACGGTCTACCCGATCGTAAGGTGCTAGCGCTTCTGAAAGACTATGTCTCTGTCATCTGTCTTCTCAAACACCCTGTAGTGCGAGAAACCAAACGGAGGCGATCGAGTCTTCTGGGGGAAAGTGCGCAAACCTCTGCAGAGTGTAACAAACTAATCATGATTAGCCGTGTCCCCGGTTATGGACATCTTGAGTATCTAGTACCTGGATTATCATGTGAATCTCAACATGTTACTCTAAATTAATTTTGTTGGGTTATGATGATACTTAATTGGGATTGAGAATGCTGTCAACCATTCTCAATGTTTAACAACTACCATGATAGTTAAATAAATTTTATTCTTTTGAAGTAGGGAAAAATTGGCTTTACGCAAAAACTGTAACCATAGAGCTTTCCACCAGCCAAATATGCATATAGTATAGCAGTTTCATTCCATTACTCTCTATGTGTTACCTTGCCAGCATATTCCATGTGCTGACCCGTTTTCGGGCTGCAACGTTAATGTTGCAGACTTTTCAGACGACGGTTAAGGAGTTTTAGGTCGTGGTTCTATACTCAGTGATGCCGTTGGAGTTGATGGACTCACTTATCTTCCAAGCCTTCCGCTGTTATCGTTATTAGATGGCCTTAAGCCCTATTTATTGTAATAAGTTCTCTTTTGAGACACTCGGTGTAATAAGTGTGTGATTGCTACTCTGCTATAAATCCTCCGAGTACTGTGTGGTGTCAGCATTACTGATCCAGGGATGACACCGGAGCACAGAGATCAGACTGTTTGAGGTCTGGTCGCTACAATACCGGAGGAACACCTTGTGTGCTATCAAACATAATTGGGTGATTATAAAGTTGCTCTACAGGTGTCTTTGAAGGTGTTTGTTGGGTTGGCATAGGTCGAGATTAGGATTTGTCACTCCGAGTATCGGAGAGGTATCTCTAGGCCCTCTTGGTAATGCACATCACAATAAGCCTTGCAAGTGATGTAACTAATGAGTTAGTTGCGGGATGATGCATTACGGAATGAGTAAAGAGACTTGTCGGTAACGAGATTGAACTAGGTATGAAGATACCGACGATCGAATCTGGGGCAAGTAACATACCGATGATAAAGGGAATGGCGTATGTTGTCATTGCGGTTTGGACGATAAAGATCTTAGAATATGTAGGAACCAATATGAGCATCCAGGTTGCGCTATTGGTTATTGACCGAAGATGTGTCTCGATCATGTCTACATAGTTCTTGAACCCGTAGGGTCTACACGCTTAACGTTTGATGACGATTTGTATTATGAGTTATGTGTTTTCATGACCGAAGATTGTTCAGAGGCCCGGATGAGATCACGGACATGACGAGGAGTCTCGAAATGGTCGAGAGGTAAACATTGATATATTGGACGATAGTATTCAGACACCGGAATGGTTCCGGAGTGGTTCAGGTATTTTTTGGAGTACCGAGAGATTACTGGAACCCCCCGGGGAAGTAATGGGCCTACATGGGCCATAGGGGAGAGATAGGGAAGCCCACAAGGGGAGGCCCCCCCCATGGGCTGTCCGAATTGGACAAGGAGAAGGGGGCGCGGCCCCCCTTTCCTTCCCCCTCTCCTCTCCTTCCCCTTTCCCCCTCCGAAAGAAAGGAAGGGACCGACTTGGACTAGGAGTCCTAGTCGGGTTTCCCCCCCCCCCCTA
>NC_041386.1:286834844-286859221 GCF_002162155.2 Triticum dicoccoides
CCCACTCCTCCTTTATATACGGGGGCAGGTGGCACCCCAAAGCACAACAGTTGTTTTTTAGCCATGTGCGGTGCCCCTCCAAAGTTTACTCCTCCAATCATATTGTCATAGTGCTTAGGTGAAGCCCTGCACGAATCACATCACCATCACCGTCACCATGTCATCGTGCTGACGAAACTCTCCCTCGATACTTTGCTAGATCAAGAGTTCGAGGGACGTCATCGAGCTGAATATGTGCTGAACTCGGAAGTGCCATATGTTCGGTACTTGATCGGTTGGATCACAAAGACGTTCGACTACATCAACCGCGTTAACCTAACACTTCTGCTTTCGGTCTACGAGGGTACGTGGACACACTCTCCCCCTCTCATTGCTATGCATCTCCTAGATAGATCTTGCGTGATCGTAGGAAATTTTTTGAAATTGCATGCTATGTTCCCCAACAGTGGTGGTGTTGCAAGTCTACTCCAAACATATTCCTTTGAGTATGAGATTATGCAACTCCCGAATACCGTAGGAACACCTTGTGTGCTATGAAACGTCACATAGTAACTGGGTGATTATAAAGATGCTCTACAGGTGTCTCCAAAGGTGTTTGTTGGGTTGGCATAGATCGAGATTAGGATTTGTCACTCCGAGTATCGGAGAGGTATCTCTGGGCCCTCTCGGTAATGCACATCACAATAAGCCTTGCAAGCAACGTAACTAATGAGTTAGTTGTGGGATGATGCATTACGGAACGAGTAAAGAGACTTGTCGGTAACAAGATTGAACTAGGTATGAAGATACCGACGATCGAATATCGGGCAAGTAACATACCGATGACAAAGGGAATGACGTATGTTGTCACTGCGGTTTAACCGATAAAGATCTTCGTGGAATATGTAGGAACCAATATGAGCATCCAAGTTCCGCTATTGGTTATTGACCGGAGATGTGTCTCGGTCATGTCTACATAGTTCTCGACCTCGTAGGGTCTGCACGCTTAACATTCGATGACGATTTGTATGATGTGTTATGTGTTTTGGTGACCGAAGATTGTTCAGAGTCCCTATCATGGAATTGTCATGGCAGATGTCCTTAGTGTCAGGACTTAGTCGCGAGACCAACGCATCTATGTGGTAGCTTGAGAGGGGTTGAGTGGGACGAGAGACGCGAGGTTTTACCCAGGTTCGGCCCCTCACGGTGGAGGTAAAAGCCTACATCCTGCTTCATTGATATTGATGATCATGATCATGATTACAAGGGTGCTCTATGTCGAGAGCTATTGAGTTGTCTGTCTAAACCTAACTTATCCAACTTGTCAACTTGTCCTCCTTGGGGAGCCCTGCCCCTCCTTATATAAGTTAGAGGGGTGGGTTACATGTGGAGTCCTATTAGGATTAGGACTAGTCTACCTTCTAATACAAACCGGATACAAGTCCGGGTCTTGACTCCTTGTAAGGGAAATATTCCTCACGCCTTTCCTATTAAACCGGCCCACCATTAACATAAACCGGCCTTCTGGGCCTTGGGCCTTATCATCCGTCTGTCCCGCCCGCCGGGTTACCAGTGAGTCATAATGTTCCGGTGGGTTTCTTGTAAACCGTCTGGTCAGGGCGGGTCGCCAGTGAATTGCCAAGTGTCAACCGGGTTATATTTTCGGCCGGGTCATACCGTGGGGTATATCCCCGACATTAGCCCCCCGTTTAGTTTGGATTTATCCATGTTAAACTGATCCTGTAAAACAAACACAAGAACAAATTTGACAGATTATGCTCCGGGTTAAGAATTCTTGTAAACCGGCACCTGATAATCCTTAATTCCTTGTCATTTCCTTCTTCTAGAAAATCCAGGTCAATAAGCCAGCTTCATACTCAATTTGCTGACATTGGTTTCTCACAGAGAAATATTGTGAAGAATAATCCACTTGAGTCGGCTTCCAAAGCGCCGGCTTAAGAAATATTGGTCTTGAAATACCCGTCTGATATTCAACCGGTTTGAAGATGTAGAACTTGCCGGTTTAATATTACCAAAATTGCCGGTTTGTAAATATTGATGGCACCGAGTCATAATTGTTACCAATGTCGGGTCATAATTGTTGCAGACACCGGGTCAATCTGGTTTGCTCAGAACTGAGAACTTGAAGATTTTTCTCCCTTCTATCCTATTACCTGTAGCCCCCCAAGTCTTGAGCAGAACAAAGTGATGGCTTAAGACTTGCTTCAATATAAATGTTTCCCCTTTTGAAGAAATCCACGTTGTTCATCCCAGTCACTAGTAAAAATTGAATACTCCATATTATGTAGCCCCCAAGTGCCGGGTTGTCATGCTTGCAGCAACATGGGACTTGTAATTGCCTGATGCTCAAAAAACTTCAACCAGTGTAGCCCCCAATGGCCGGGTAATTATGCAATAATGAGCAGAGACTTTATAAATACGATCATGTTTCATCGAAAATAACATCATATGATGTAACTCCACCATGGGCTTTGAACCCACGTCCACAAGGTTAAGAGCTTTGTGCTTTACCAACTGAGCAATGGACCTTTCAATATAATGGTTTTAAGACTTGTGTACCTTGAATTGTTGACGGGTGAAAGTGCAACTATCCCTAGGTGGTTTTGGTAATTCATAACAACATATAGCTCATTGAGCTAATGCTATTCCAAGATGATTATTTCAGGAAAGCTTAATGATTGGCATGGCATGGATGTGAAAGTGGAACCCTCAAAATGCTAAGGACAAAGGATTGGCTCAAGCTTAAAAGCTCAAGACTCTTTATTTTATATTTTAGCGATCCAAGATCACATTGAGTCCTTAGGAAAAGCCAATACTATCAAGGAGGGATGAGGTGTTGCTTAATGAGCCTCTTGCTTCATGTGCTTAGTGATATGCTCCAAAACCCTCAACTACTTTCCCATATCCACATATGACCTAAACCCTAAGCCAAACTCGGTCCTACCGATTCTTCCTATCCGGCGCCACCGAGTTTCATTTGTCATAAGCCACTACCAAACCCTAGCAATTCGGTTCTACCGATACGGATCTCGGTCTCACCGAGATGGGATTGCAAACTCTCTGTTTCCCTTTCGTAACTTTTCGGTCTCACTGAAAGAGCGAATTGGTCCCACCGAGATTGCAATGTAAATTCAGTGTTTCCTTTTTGTAACTTTTCGGTCTCACCAAAAGAGCAAATCGGTCCCACCGAGTTTGCCTGACCAACTCTCTGGTTAGCTAATTACCAAATTCGGTCTCACCGAGTTTGTGTAATCGGTCTCACCGAGATTACGTTATGCCCAAACCCTAACCATATCGGTCCTACCGAGTTGCATGTCAGTCCCACCGAAAATCTCCAACGGTCACTAGGTTTACATTTTCGGTCTGACCGAGTTTGTTGATTCGGTCCCACCGAGATTGGAAAACTGTGTGTAACGGTTGGATTTTGTGTGGAGGCTATATATACCCCTCCACCTCCTCTTCATTCATGGAGAGAGCCATCAGAACACATACACAATTCCTACTCATATGTTCTGAGAGAGAACCACCTACTCATGTGTTGAGACCAAGATATTCCATTCCTACCATATGAATCTTGATCTCTAGCCTTCCCAAGTTGCTTTCCACTCAAATCTTCTTTCCACAAAATCCAAATCCTATGAGAGAGAGTTGAGTGTTGGGGAGACTATCATTTGAAGCACAAGAGCAAGGAGTTCATTACCTACACACCATTTGTTACTTCTTGGAGAGTGGTGTCTCCTAGATTGGCTAGGTGTCACTTGGGAGCCTCCAACAAGATTGTGGAGTTGAACCAAGGAGTTTGTAAGGGCAAGGAGATCGCCTACTTCATGAAGATCTACCGCTAGTGAGGCAAGTCCTGTGTAGGCGATGGCCATGGTGGGATAGACAAGGTTGCTTCTTCGTGGACCCTTTGTGGGTGGTTGCTTCTTCGTGGACCCTTCATGGGTGGAGCCCTGTGTGGACTCGCGCAACCGTTACCCTTTGTGGGTGGAGCCCTTTGTGGACTCGCGCAACCGTTACCCTTTGTGGGTTGAAGTCTCCATCAACGTGGATGTAGGATAGCACCACCTATCCGAACCACGGGAAAAACATCCGTGTCTCCAATTGCGTTTGAAATCTCCAAACCCTTCTCCTTACATTCTTGCAAGTTGCATGCTTTACTTTCCGCTGCCAATATACTCTTTGCATGCTTGCTTGAATTGTGTGATGATTACTTGACTTGTCCCATAATAGCTAAAATCTGCCAAGAACTGAAATTGGGAAAAGGCTAAGTTTTTATTTGGTCAAGTAGTCTAATCACCCCCCCCCCCTCTAGACATACTTTCGATCCTACAAGTGGTATCAGAGCTTTGGTCTCCATTTGCTTTGATCTCCATAGCTTTTGGTGGTCATAGCCTTGGTTTCACAACCTAGGAGAGTATGGCGTCTAGCGAGGGAAATTATCACCGTAGAGGTCCTTACTTTGATGGTACTAATTTTGCTAGTTGGAAGCATAAAATGAAAATGCATATTCTTGGACATAACCCCGCCGTTTGGGCTATTGTGTGTGTTGGTTTGCAAGGTGACTTCTTTGATGGGAAAGAACCAAACCGTGAAGCTACCGCGGATGAGTTGAAGATGTTGCAATACAATGCTCAAGCTTGTGATATTCTCTTCAACGGATTATGCCCCGAAGAATTCAACAAAATCAGCCGTCTTGAGAATGCAAAGGAAATATGGGACACTTTGATTGATATGCACGAAGCTACCGACTCCGTCAAGGAATCCAAGTTGGATGTGCTTCAAAGTCAACTTGACAAGTTCAAAATGAAGGATGGTGAAGGTGTCGCTGAAATGTACTCTAGGCTTGCTCTCATCACAAATGAGATTGCCGGCTTAGGAAGTGAAGAGATGACCGATAGTTCATCATCAAGAAGATTCTAAGAGCCTTGGATGGAAAATATGATACCGTGTGCACATTGATCCAAATGATGCCCAATTACAAAGATCTCAAGCCAACGGAGGTGATTGGAAGAATTGTTGCTCATGAGATGTCACTTAAGGATAAAGAGGAACTTCACAACATGTCAAGTGGTGCCTACAAAGCCTCATGTGAAGCCCCTACATCATCAATTGAGAAACAAAACTTCAATGAAGAATTGATCTTAATGGTGAAGAACTTCAACAAGTTCTACAAGAGTAGAAGCAAAGATAGAAGCTTCAAGTCAAGGTCCTACAATGACAAAAGATCTTCTAGTCGAGAGCGAAACTGCTACAGTTGTGGAAGACCCGGACACTATTCCAATGAGTGTACGGCTCCCTACAAGAGAAGAGAAGCTTCTCCAAAAAGAAGAAGCAAAGAATCACCACCAAGAGAGAGAAGGAGTAGAGATGATCGTTATGAACGAAGATACTCACGGAGAAGCAAGGATTCAGAAAGGAAGGAAAAATCATCAAGGAGCTACACAAAACGAAGACATCAAGCTCATGTTGGTGAATGGGTATCCGGCTCCGACTCCGACAGTCACTCCGAGAGAAGTTATTACTCCGACTCCGAAGATACTCAAGATGAAGGTGTTGCCGGTCTAGCACTTGTGTCAACCAACTCCTACGACATATTTGACTCACCAAATGAAGGAATTGGAAGATGCTTCATGGCCAAAGGTCCTAAGGTAACACACCCCGAGTATGTTGATTTCAATAGTGATGAAGATGACTTGTTAGGTTATGATTTGCTTGTTGACAACTCTAGTGATGAATACTATGATGAAACGTCAATTAATCATGCTAATAAAGATAAAACGAATGACAATGATAAGGAGAAGATTGAGGCTCTAACTAAAGAACTAAACACTCTTAAGTTAGCTCATGAAACTATCTTCGAAGATCATCGAGAACTTTTAAGAGCTCATGAGAAATTACGCTTTGAAAAGCTCAATCTTGAGCAAGAGCATGAGTTCTTAAAAGCAATCAATGATGATCTCCGCAAGAAAAGTTCTTCTCACATTGCCAAGCGTTTACTCTTATCCACTTACATGCCTCAAGTCAAGTCTAATAACAAGAACAAGAAAGATTCTTCCTCTAGTAGTAACAATGATCATGCTAAATCCAATATTGTTGCTTCTAGTTGTTCTCTTGATTCCACTAATGATTCTCTTAGCCAAGTTACACTTGAGCAAGAAAATAGCTTATTGAAGGGAATTATAGAGAAAGGAGTGTACAAAAGCCTTGCCAGGAGTAAGCAATTCGAGGAAATTGTGCGCAAGCAAGGAATGCACCGGAAGAATCAAGGTGTTGGTTTTGAACGAAAGTTCAATGCCAATGGAGTTGAGTGGGAAGAAGATCAATACCCCAAGACGAAGTTTGTTCCTCAACAAGAGAAGTATGATACTTCTTTCAAGGGGACACAAGCTCAAGATGATCTTCCACCACAAGACTACAAGCAAAAAGGCAAGGACAAGCTTCAAGAGGAAATGGATGCATTTGAAGAAGCTCCTAAGACCTTAGTCAAGTGGATTCCCAAGACTACTTCAAGTTCCACTTCATCAAGTACGACTACAACTCCAAGGATTCCCATCAAGATGGTGTGGATCCAAAAGAAGAAGAACTAGAGAGTTCTTGAGGGTGACTCCGCCAACATACTTCACTCTTATCATCTTGGCAAGAACAAGTGCAATCAACTTCCACATCTTGCACTAGTTCAAGGAGTCACAAACCCTCTTGTTGGTAAGACAAGGGACAAGGTAACCTAAAAGTTTTCATGGACATCATCTTGTGTGTGCATCACTCTATGTCTATGGATATCCTTGTTTGTTCCTTGTGGGACTAACCCATGTAGGTATTGAAAGTGCAATTCACTCATATGGATAGCTCCAAAGTGATCTACATCAACATTGAGCATCCACATCTTCAACATCTACATGAAGTCATCATCGACAAAACCCGAGGTTAGTTCATCCCTCTAAGGGGGGATATCACATCTAGGGGGAGCTTTACTCTAAGACTTGAGCTAAAGCAACTCTAAAGATGTGAACACAACAATGCTTTATGTAAAAGTGGTAACCCCACTTGAGCTTAAACAATGAGTATGACCTATGATCAAGTGCTCTCACTTGACTCCTAAGTCAATATACTCATATATAGATCACCTAGTCATCGCAAATTGCTTGATAGATGCTAGAATTGGTTGTGCATGCCTTGTCACATATTTCATTTGCCACCTTATTGTGTGAGCATGCTGGTTGCATATTTTACTCATTCGAGGACATCCACTTGTTGTTTTGATTGTTCGGTTTTATTTTCTTTTGCCAAGTGGGTGGACAAGAGTGCCTAAGAACCTTCTCTAGCTATCTATGTTTTTCTCGTCTCAAACTCTATTCATGTTGCATCACAAAATTTGATCAAGTCAGATTCGAACCACTCTGTGTGAGGAGCGCTTGGAGTCCCCGATTCGTCATAGACTTAAACTTCCAAAACCTCTTTATGATTCTCGGTCTGACCGATACCCCACTTTCGGTCCTACCGAGATCATTAAGTTGATCTAGGTTTTTGATCTCGGTGCAACCGATTTGAACATTTCGGTCACACCAAGTTTTAGTAACTGCTTGCAGTTATGAATCTCGGTGCCACCGAGTTGTTCCACTCGGTCACACCGACAGGGTCGGGCTATATATAGTCACGGGCAAAATTTGGAAATTTCTCCGAACCCCTTCGCCCGTGCGATAGCCTGCTCTGCCAACGTGGTTCCGGATCGTCTCCTCGCCGCCAGCCGCCACCAGTCGCTGGTCTCCGTCGCCGTCAACGGGAATTCTACCCCACGGTTGCCGCCGTAGCGAGTCTCCGCCGAACTAGGGTATGGACTCGATCTTTGTGCTATTCCCCAATCCAATTCTTAGCACATTGTGATCATCATGATTCTTGCCACAATTGAAACACTCCTATCCAGTCAATGCGCTCGTAGATTAGGTTTGATTCGAAAATTTTAGGGTTAGGTTTCCGCCGAAACCATCTCGGACCCACCAAGTTGAAAAACTCAGTCCCACCGATTTGGCTTATGCCATTGCACAAGTGAGACTCGGTCTGACCGAGAATTACTTATCGGTGTGACCGATTTTGGAACTCTGTGAAACCCTAGCAGTCTCGGTGCCACCGAACTGTGACTCGGTCCAACCGAGTTCACTAGTTTAGGTTCCAAAACTGCTTCGGTATCACCAAGTTTGAAAATCGGTAGATCCGAGATGATTTCAGTGGGAAACTAAAACCAAGTTTTTGGATCATTCTTTTGCAAAAATCTCTGCATTTTGTGATGCTCATCCACTCTACCTCATCTATAAACTGTTCACAGGGTCAGCAGTCAGCTTGTTCAACATGTCAGATCAGAGTGACAGCCAGAATGTGTCAGAACAGCAAGTGGTGATGAGTGAGGGCACTAGTCCCTCCAGCTCTTCAGATGATGGCAGCAGAAGTACCCCAAGCAATCTGCCAAAAGCTGCCACTCGATAGAGGAAGAAGAGAACTTCAGATTCTGAAGATGAAGATTATGTGGCAGAGGAAGAGGCCACATCAAAGAGAGTTGAGCCAGCTCAAGGCACAAAGCCAGGCTTAAAGATCAAAAGGCCAGCAGGCAGGCAGCCTATGTCAAAGGCTAGAGCTTCAACTGAAAAGCCTGCACCCAAAGAGCCAGTTGCTGCTGAAGGCAAGAAGAGGAAGGAAAGGGTCAAGAAGACCGTAGCCAGAGTGCTTGGAAAGGCTTCCATCATGGAAGAGGAAGAGGAAGAAGAGGTTGCTGCACCAGCACCTAAGGCACCCAAGCTAATGGGTGATGCTATAAAATCAGGGGCTACTGCATCTAAGCCCAAGGCTGCATCAAAGGTCAAGACAGCACCAAAGAGAAATACAAGGAGCATACCCGTTGCTGAGAAGAATAAGGCCCTAGTGCCTGAAGCTGCAGAAGAAGAGGAAGAGAATGTTCTCAGAAAACTCAAGCCCAAGATCCCAGACCACAATGATGCTCATCCTGTGGCCGAGGATATGAAGCTCAGGAGAGACTCAGGGCTCAGGAAGTGGAGAGAAGCAGATCCGTATGCTTCAAGGAGAAGGACTGCTATGGACTACAGATTTCATACCAAGGAACAGCAAGATTTCTATGAGACATTGCTGCTTGATAAGAAGCCAATTGTTTGTGACATGAGATGGGTCGACTGGACCTACATGAAGGAAAATGAGGAACACTACCCTGGAGTATATGACAGCTTTAGTGCGTGTGGAGTTGCAGACTTTGTTGGGCAGAAGCTCACAAAGTGGAACGAGGAGCTAATCATGCAGTTCTACTCCACAGCAGACTTCTACCCAGATGGAAGGATCACATGGATGTCTGAAGGTATGAGGTACCAATCAACTGTTGAGGAATGGGCAAAGTTGATCAATGCCCCAGAGGAGCAAGCAGATGACTTGGACATTTATGCCAAGAAGAAGATGGACCACAACTCAATGTCCAACATGTACAAGGAAATTCCCAATGAAGCTCTTGATACTTTCAAGTTTGGGTATGTGCATTATCTTCTGTCAGGGCTGCCTACTATAAATTGGATATTGAGGCACACTCTCTTGCCCAAGTCTGGAGATCACAAGATGATCCGAGGCCATGCAATCAATTTGCTTCATGTATTTGATGTACCTCAGAAATTCAAAGTCATGAGCCTCAAAGTAGGGACTATCAAGAGGACTGCAGCAGACCAGAAGAGGAGCTGTGGATATGCCCCACAGATTCAGGAGCTCATCAACTCCAAGATGGGCACGGGCATATACTCATTGGACAAGGAACACCTGCCCATCCGTCCAGATTTTGAGGACAATCAAGT
The DNA here is from genome assembly GCF_002162155.2 of Triticum dicoccoides. Classification (NCBI taxonomy): domain Eukaryota; kingdom Viridiplantae; phylum Streptophyta; class Magnoliopsida; order Poales; family Poaceae; genus Triticum; species Triticum dicoccoides. The sequence goes on from NC_041386.1 coordinate 286,844,684, forward strand.
TGTGATGATTGAAAATGAACCATCGTCTGCCCAAGCACAAGCAAAGAAGGAGAAGGCAAGGAAGGAGAAAGCTGCCAAGATGCCAACTCAAGAGGAGGCATCTGAGTATTTCTTGAAGACCAAACAAGAGCAGCTTGGTTACCTGATTGCATCCACCCTACGGATTGAGAAAGGACTAGCCACCCTAACTCAAAACCAGGCAAGCCTAGAGAGAATCATGGAACAAAAGTTCTATGACTTGGATGTCAAGGTGACAGAGATTCAGACTGCAGTGGAGCAGCTCCAGGATGACATGCAGGAGAGGAGAGGCAGGACTACCACTGATGCCTTTGCCAGAGTGCCACGAGGTCCGAGGTCGTCTGCCGTGCCAGTTGCTGACACCAGAGCCACCACTTCAGCACCAGCTACAGCCTCAGTTCCACCAGCTCCAGCATCTACTTCAGCTCCAACTCCAGCGTCTACTTCAGCGTCTACGGAAGCCTTCGTCCTTGGAGTGATCCGGACTCCACCACCACCTGAAGATCAAGCCTGAGCGTCGACTTAGCACTATGCATTTTCTAGGAACTTTTTGGTAACTTGTTGCCAAAGGGGGAGAAAAATGTATAGATCATAGGCTTCGAGAGAGAGAGAGAGAGTGTTGCCCTTTTCTCTCTTGCTTTATTTGGTAGTTTCTCAAACTTGTTTGCTTTTGAGTGCTTGAGATACTACGTCATTATCTGTGAGACATTGATGATCATGTGTTTGATCATAAGCTACACTTAATGCTTGCTTAATGCTATTATCTTATCTATCTTATGTGATCATTAACTTTTCTTGGTGATGAGTGCATGTATTTCATTCTTATCATTTTAAGCGCTCCACCAAGATGTATGTGACATGGAAGAGTAACCCATGACTCTAACTCTTTGTGCATTTGCAGTCCAAAGCAAATTTTAAATATGCACAAATTTAGGGGGAGCTCTTACTTATCACATACTTCTCAAAGCGACGATATATTTCATGCTTATTATCAATTGTTGAAGCTTTGATCTATATGTTGTCATCAATTACCAAAAAGGGGGAGATTGAAAGTGCAACTATCCCTAGGTGGTTTTGGTAATTCATAACAACATATAGCTCATTGAGCTAATGCTATTCCAAGATGATTATTTCAGGAAAGCTCAATGATTGGCATGGCATGGATGTGAAAGTGGAACCCTCAAAATGCTAAGGACAAAGGATTGGCTCAAGCTCAAAAGCTCAAGACTCTTCATTTTATATTTTAGTGATCCAAGATCACATTGAGTCCTTAGGAAAAGCCAATACTATCAAGGAGGGATGAGGTGTTGCTTAATGAGCCTCTTGCTTCATGTGCTTAGTGATATGCTCCAAAACCCTCAACTACTTTCCCATATCCACATATGACCTAAACCCTAAGCCAAACTCGGTCCTACCGATTCTTCCTATCCGGCGCCACCGAGTTTCATTTGTCATAAGCCACTGCCAAACCCTACCAATTCGGTTCTACCGATAGGGATCTCGGTCTCACCGAGATGGGATTGCAAACTCTCTATTTCCCTTTCGTAACTTTTCGGTCTCACTGAAAGAGCGAATCGGTCCCACCGAGATTGCAATGTAAATTCAGTGTTTCCTTTTTGTAACTTTTCGGTCTCACCGAAATAGCAAATCGGTCCCACCGAGTTTGCCTGACCAACTCTCTGGTTAGCTAATTACCAAATTCGGTCTCATCGAGTTTGTGTAATCGGTCTCACCGAGATTACGTTATGCCCAAACCCTAACCATATCGGTCCTACCGAGTTGCATGTCAGTCCCACCGAAAATCTCCAACGGTCACTGGGTTTACATTTTCGGTCCGACCGAGTTTGTTGATTCGGTCCCATCGAGATTGGAAAACTGTGTGTAACGGTTGGATTTTGTGTGGAGGCTATATATACCCCTCCACCTCCTCTTCATTCGTGGAGAGAGCCATCAGAACACATACACAATTCCTACTCATATGTTCTGAGAGAGAACCACCTACTCATGTGTTGAGACCAAGATATTCCATTCCTACCATATGAATCTTGATCTCTAGCCTTCCCAAGTTTCTTTCCACTCAAATCTTCTTTCCACAAAATCCAAATCCTATGAGAGAGAGTTGAGTGTTGGGGAGACTATCATTTGAAGCACAAGAGCAAGGAGTTCATTACCTACACACCATTTGTTACTTCTTGGAGAGTGGTGTCTCCTAGATTGGCTAGGTGTCACTTGGGAGCCTCCGACAAGATTGTGGAGTTGAACCAAGGAGTTTGTAAGGGCAAGGAGATTGCCTACTTCGTGAAGATCTACCGCTAGTGAGGCAAGTCCTGTTTGGGCGATGGCCATGGTGGGATAGACAAGGTTGCTTCTTCATGGACCCTTTGTGGGTGGTTGCTTCTTCGTGGACCCTTCGTGGGTGGAGCCCTGTGTGGACTCGTGCAACCGTTACCCTTTGTGGGTGGTTACTTCTTCGTGGACCCTTCGTGGGTGGAGCCCTGTGTGGACTCGCGCAACCGTTACCCTTTGTGGGTGGAGCCCTTTGTGGACTCGCGCAACCGTTACCCTTTGTGGGTTGAAGTCTCCATCAACGTGGATGTAGGATAGCACCACCTATCCGAACCACGGGAAAAACATCCGTGTCTCCAATTGCGTTTGAAATCTCCAAACCCTTCTCCTTACATTCTTGCAAGTTGCATGCTTTACTTTCCGCTGCCAATATACTCTTTGCATGCTTGCTTGAATTGTGTGATGATTACTTGACTTGTCCCATAATAGCTAAAATCTGCCAAGAACTAAAATTGGGAAAAGGCTAAGTTTTTATTTGGTCAAGTAGTCTAATCACCCCCCCCCCTCTAGACATACTTTTGATCCTACAATGGGAGCAATTGGTAGCCCCCAAGGGTCGGCTCATTGTGATGAGTTGGGTCTTCAATTAGATGAGCAAAAAAATGACTTTGCATTAGCCCTCAAGTGTCATGATGCATGCTTGCAACGACATGAGACTTGCATATTTGATGTAATCTCAACTTGAATAATGTAGCCCCCAAGTGACGGGTCGTAAGCCTGCAGCGACTCGGGATTATTCCTTCAATTGTAGAATAAATCATATACATTGATAATATGATAGCCATTGCGCTAAAGCGACTTTGAAAACCTTGATCATAATACTAGTTATTTATAACCATAATAAAATCCAGCCATGTTGGCTATTTGAAGATTTGAATAATATAATCCAACGATTTATGAGCGCATGATTCCAATGGCGCAATCCAAATATATATACTGGTGACTTAGTCCCAAGCCAGGCCGGGTTAATAAACACCGGATAATTTATCATCATACTAGTGACTTATAGTCCAAAACCAGGCCGGGTTAATAAACGCCGGTGATTTATAATCATACTGGCGACTTATAGCCAAAAGCCAGGTCGGGTTAATAAACACCGGATAGTATCTCATCTCATACTGGTGACTTATAGTCAAAAGCCAGGCCGGGTTAATAAACACTGGATTTAGTATAATCTTCATCAAAAGAAACCTCAAAAAGAAAGATTCAAAAGAAAACATGCAAAAAAGGTGAGGCTTTTCATGGGCTGCCAGGCCACTGAGTTAAACCATTTTGCACAGCCTTATAAGATGGACCTCACATTAACCAATCGTCATTTTAACTATGACAAGTTCAGGGTCTTTATAAGATTGACTTGTCAAACATTTGACGGGTCTTACCAAGATTACCTGGGCGGAGTGGCTTACTTAAAAAGGCAGGATAACCCAGGGTTTTAGGTGAATACACCTGGCTTCCAAGCCAGGCTTTTATAGCCTATTACAAGGTTATAGGCTCTTTGTTCTTGTAGAAGCAAAGAGCCCCCGAGCAATATTTTGAGCTGTGCTCAATGAGTGCCTATGTTTGAGTTGTGCTTTTGCAACACTCTCTTTGGCCCCTTTTGACTTTGGGTAACAAGCCCCCAAGTTTTTTTTTGAGAACTCGAACTTTGCAAGAGATATTTCTTCTTGAACCGGATGGTAAACCGGATTTTGAGAGCTTCAAAGCTTTGTGGGAGACATCTTTCCCTTGAACCAGATTTTAAACTGGAATCTTCATTTTTAGCTGGAAATTTTCTGAAGGACTTTAAACTCAAATTTGCGAGAGATTAATTCTTTTTGAACCGGAAATTCTTAAACCGGATTTGAGAGCTTCAGAGCTTTTGTGGGAGAACAGATTTCTCTTGAACCGGATTTTAAACTGGCATTCTTCATTTTGAACCGGAAATTTTCTGACACCTTTAAATTTTCATCAATATGGTAGTAGCCTCCGGGACCGGGTTATCTTCCCTTTCAACGTCCTGGGGTTCTTGAAGTGCTGAAACTGGCAAGATTTGCTGAGTCATATCATTGTAACCCCTGAGTCTTAAGACAACTCGAAGAGTTGTCTTGAGATTCTCTATGTTTGGCCGTGATATAAACCGGCATATAGCTGAACAATGGAACGCTGTCATATGTTGAAGCTGGAATCAAGGTGGCGAGTGAATGATCTTCGCAACACTCATTGTATATCATTAGCGTTTGATAACATGATGTGAATCCACGGAAGGTTAAGGTCATCCATGGTGGGTCATAAATGATCCCGTATGATTTGTGTCAGTAATCCGGCCAATGATGCATCCTAGCTGGTTGTTGAAATTACCCAAACCGCAGTGGTGGCGACTTGCGCGCCTGCTCATCAAGCCATCCGATGGAGGCTGATAATAAATCATTTTTGCTTCAGAGTTGTTGGAGTAGACCGGGCAGCAAGGGGGGCGACTTGCGCGCGTCCATTCACCGTGTAATAAAGCACACATAAACACCGATGCAGAATATCACCAGCGTGTGCTCCGTACCCACGGTATAAACCACTTTTGTCATGACTAATTATCCTGCATAAAGGATATTGTAGGCGAGAGTGATTGTTCTCGAAATCATAAAAAATGTATCAATAAAAAATTGACAGGATGGATTTAACCTGATATGTTTGGCCGGAAGTTATTCATCGCGGAGTTGATGAGTACCACGGCAAGGCTGAAATCAATCACGACCGAGTCGGCCGCGGGAGGAGACAAATGAACCGGCCGCGGTGTTGTAAGCTGGTGCGGACGGGCGAGCCGGCCGCGGCGTCGTAAGCCGGTGCGGACGAGAGAATCAACCACGGCATTTGGAAATGCCACAGACGCGAACGAGTCGACCGCGGGCGCAGACAACGAGTCAGTCGCATGTGTGGATGTAGCGAGGGCGGCGACTTGCTCACATGTCCGATCAGCAGCATGGCACGGACAAGCGGTAGTGCAAAAATAATATTGGTGCACGCTCCTTTGCTACACCTTTCTAACGAATAACGGTCCTGTGAAAAAAATACCACGGACCATAGTAATTGTTCTTAAACAATTTAATATATGCTAATAATAAGATATATAGAAAGGATTGTACCTGGTTTTTGGTCGTATAAGGCGAACACTGATGCTCAATAATGCTGGACATAGTCTAAAAAAACATCAGATGTTCGGTTCATCTGAAGCTGCACGTGCTAGTACTTGTCCATCAAAGCAATCGTGCAAAGTGACTGTACGTGCTGGTCGCGTGTGTTCTTATCCCTTTTAACAAACGGGCACCCGGCCACTTTTACAGCCGCCTCTGCTTTCTCCTTCAGTTGCGAAACCCAGCAAAAACAGGGTGGCTTGCCGTGACCGCGAAAACGACAACTCGCGGCCGCAGACGCGGGCGGCGGCAGTAGCGAAGCCCGGCGGAAGTGGAAAGCGAGGCGACTTGAAGCAGCCGGGCGCCACGATAGCTGAGGCGGGTCATAGCAGAGCCCGAGCTGGGCGGCTCAGCAGAGGAGCACCGCAGGCGCGACGGCGCGTCCACGAGGTTAGCATGGTGGCAGAGGCACGCCGGCGGGTTGGAGAAGAACGGCTGAATAGTGGGGCGGGCCACAGCGACCCGGAGGCGACTTGGCGAGGCAGGGTCCGGGTTGGAATCGGAGACAGGCGGCTCAGGGCGGTCCTCCGCGGTCCGGAGGCAAGGCACGGCGGCTCAGCGCTTAACACCACGGTGGAAGTGATTCGTGGTCGGGTCAACTCGGCCCGGACGATGCGACTCTGATGCAGAGGCATGGCCAGGGCGATTTGAGGCGCTGGACCGCACCAGAGACGGCTCGGCAGGGGCCAGCTCAGAAGCAAGGCGAGGTGAGGCTCGGCGGTTGTAGGTGAGCCAGCAAGGCCCAGCCATGGAGGTCACGACAAAGACGGAGACAGCCACGCCGACGAGGCAAGGGCCACGACATGCCAGCGCCGGTCAGGTGCAGCCATGATAGTTGCGGCTTTTTTGCAGAAGCACGCGAGGGCAACCCGGAGTCCATATCCTCCTTGGCCGTGGATAACTTTCCTTTTTTAACAATTTGTACTGGTTTGACTCGGATACGGACATGACTTGATACGCCCGCTATAGTCGACGAAATCGATCTGTAATTCATCTCGACGGATTGCAAGTCACCGCGGTTTGACGTTAAATTCCATAGATTATAGATCTAAACTGACGAACTTGAAGCTTGAAGCTGATGCTGGTCTTCCCAAGCCGGCTCTTTTTCATCCGGAAAATTGTGAACTCTCGATTCCTAGGAGAGATCCCTTCAAGAACTTAACACCACCGTGCGCAAATCCTACGGTGGGCGCTAACTGTCGTGGAATTGTCACGACAGATGTCATTAGTGTCAGGACTTAGTCGCGGAGGGGTTGAGTGGGAAAAGAGACGCGAGGTTTTACCCAGGTTCGGCCCCTCACGACGGAGGTAAAAGCCTACATCCTGCTTCATTGATATTGATGATCATGATCATGATTACAAGGGTGCTCTATCTCGTGAGAATTGAGTTGTCTTTCTAAACCTAACTTGTCCAACTTGTCAACTTGTCCTCCTTGGAGAGCCCTATCCCTCCTTGTATAAGTTAGAGGGGCGGGCTACATGTGGAGTCCTATTAGGATTAGGACCAGTCTACCTTCTAATACAAACCGGATACAAGTCCGGGTCTTGACTCCTTGTAAGGGAAATATTCCTCACGGATTTCCTATTAAACCGGCCCACCATTAACATAAACTGGCCTTCTGGGCCTTGGGCCTTGTCATCTGTCTTTCCCGCCCACCGGGTTACCAGTGAGTCATAATGTTCCGGCGGGTTGCTTGTAAACCGTCTAGTCAGGGCGGGTCGCCAGTGAATCGCCAAGTGTCAACCGGGTTATATTTCTGGCCGGGTCATACCGCGGGGTATATCCCCGACAGTCCCGGATGAGATCAAGGACATGATGAGGAGTCTTGAAATGGTCGAGAGGTAAATATTGATATATTGGAGGATAGTATTCGGACACCAGAATGGTTCCGGAGTGGTTCGGGTCTTTTTCGGAGTATCGGGAGGTTATCGGGACCCCCCGGGGAAGTAATGGGCCTACATGGGACATAGGGGAGAGAGAGGGAAGCCCACAAGGGAGGCACCCCTCCCCCATGGGTTGTCCAAATTGGATAAGGGGAAGCGGGCGCGGCCACACTTTCCTTCCCCCTCTCCTCTCCTTCCCCTTTCCCCCTCCGAAAGAAAGGAAGGGGGCAACTTGGACTAGGAGTCCTAGTCGGCTCCCCCCCCCCTATGGCGCGCCCCTTGGCCGGCCTCCTCACTCTCCTCCTTTATATACGGGGGCAGGGGGCACCCCAAAGCACAACAGTTGTTTCTTAGCCGTGTGCAGTGCCCCCTCCACAGTTTACTCCTCCGGTCATATTGTCATAGTGCTTAGGCGAAGCCCTGCGTGGATCACGTCACCATCACCGTCACCACACCGTCATGCTGACAAAACTCTCCCTCGACACTTTGCTGGATCAAGAGTTCGAGGGACGTCATCGAGTTAAACGTGTGCTGAACTTGGAGGTGTCGTACGTTCGGTACTTGATCGGTTGGATCACGAAGACGTCCGACTACATCAACCACGTTAACCTAACACTTCTGCTTTTGATCTACAAGGGTATATGGACACACTCTCCCCCTCTCATTGCTATGCATCTCCTAGATAGATCTTACGTGATCGTAGGAAATTTTTTGAAATTGCATGCTACGTTCCCCAACAGTGGTATCAGAGCCAGGTCTATGCGTAGATGATATGCACGAGTAGAACACAAAGAGTTGTGGGCGATCATAGTCATACTGCTTACCACCAACGTCTTATTTTGATTCGGTGGTATTGTTGGATGAAGTGGCCCGGACCAACCTTACATGACCACATTCATGAGACCGGTTCCACCGACAGACATGCAACTTGTTTTGCATAAAGGTGGCTGGCGGGTGTCTGTTTCTCCAACTTTAGTTGAATCGAATTTAAATACGTGTGGTCCTTGTTGAAGGTTAAAACAGCACACTTGACAAAAAAATCGTTGTGGTTTTGATGCGTAGGTAAGAATGGTTCTTACTAGAAGCCCATAACAGCCACGTAAAACTTGCAACAATAAAGTAGAGGACGTCTAAATTGTTTTTGCAGGGCATGTTGTGATGTGATATGGTCAAGACATGATGTGATATACGTTATTGTATGAGATGATCATGTTTTGTAAAAGTTATCGGCAACTGGCAGTAGCCTTATGCTTGTCGCTTTATTGTATGAATATAATCGCCATGTAATAGATTTACTTTATCACTATGTGTTAGCGATAGTCATAGAAGCAATAGTTGGCGAGACGACAACGACGCTACGATGGAGATCAAGGTGTCAAGCCGGTGACGATGGTGATCATGACGGTGCTTTGGATATGGGGATCAAAGGCACAAGATGATGATGGCCATATAATGTCACATATTTTGATTGCATGTGATGTTTATCTTTTATGTATCTAATTTTTCTTAGTGCGGTGGTAGCATTATAAGATGGTCCCTCACTAAATTTCAAGTTATAAGTGTTCTCCCCGAGTATGCACTGTTGCGACAGTTCGTCGTGCCGAGACACCACGTGATGATCGGGTGTGATAAGCTCTACGTTCACATACAATGGGTGCAAGACAGTTATGCACGTGCAGAATACTCGGGTTAAACTTGACGAGCCTAGCATGTACAGACATGGCCTCAGAACACTAAGACCGAAAGGTCGAACGTGAATTATATAGTAGATATGATCAACATAGATATGTTCACCATTGAAAACTACTCCATCTCACATGATGATCGAACATGGTTTAGTTTATATGGATCACATGATCATTTAGATGACTCGAGGGATGTCTATCTAAGTGGGAGTTCTTTAGTAATATGATTAATTGAACTTAAATTTATCATGAACTTAGTCCTGATAGTTTTTGCATATCTATGTTGTAGATCAATGGCCTGTGCTACTGTTCCCTTGAATTTTAATGCGTTCCTAGAAAAAGCTAAGTTGAAAGATGATGGTAGCAACTACACGGACTGGGTCCGTAACTTGAGGATTATCCTCATTGCTGCACAGAAGAATTACGTCCTTGATGCACCGCTAGGTGCAAGGCCTGCTGCAGGAGCAACTCCGGACATTATGAATGTCTGGCAAGCTAAATCTGATGACTACTCGATAGTTCAGTGTGCCATGCTTTACGGCTTAGAATCGCGACTTCAAAGACATTTTGAACGTCATGGACCATATGAGATGTTCCAAGAGTTGAAGTTAATATTTCAAGCAAATGCCCGAGTTGGGAGATATGAAGTCTCCAACAAGTTCTATAGCTGCAAGATGGAGGCCAACAGTTCTGTCAGTGAACACATACTCATAATGTATGGGTACCATAACCACTTGACTCAGCGGGGAGTTAATCTTCCAAATGATAGTGTCATTGATAGAGTTCTTCAATCACTGCCACCAAGCTATAAAGGCTTCGTGAGGAACTATAATATGCAATGGATGGAAAAGACTATTCCCGAGCTCTTCGCAATGCTCAAAGCTGCAGAGGTAGAAATCAAGAAGGAGCATCAAGTGTTGATGGTTAACAAGACCACTAGTTTCAAGAAAAAGGGCAAAGGAAAGAAGAGGGACTTCAAGAAGAATAGCAAGCAAGTTGCTGCTCCCGGGAAGAAGCCCAAGTCTGGACCTAAGCCTGAAACTGAGTGCTTCTACTGCAAACAGACTGGTCACTGGAAGCGGAACTGCCCTAAGTATTTGGCGGATAAGAAGGATGGCAAAGTGAAAGGTATATTTGATATACATGTTATTGATGTGTACCTTACTAATGCTCATAGTAGTGCTTGGGTATTTGATACTGGTTCTGTTGCTCATATTTCCAACTCGAAACAGGGGCTACGGATTAAATGAAGATTGGCTAAGGACGAGGTGACGATGCGCGTCGGAAATGGTTCCAAGGTCGATGTGATCGCCGTCGGCATGCTACCTCTACATCTACCTTAGGGATTAGTTTTAGACCTGAATAATTGTTATTTGGTGCCAGCGTTGAGCATGAACATTATATCTGGATCTTGTTTCATGCAAGACGGTTATTCATTTAAATCATAGAATAATCATTGTTCTATTTATATGAGTAATATCTTTTATGGTCATGCACCCTTGATGAGTGGTCTATTTTTGTTGAATCTCGATTGTGGTGATACACATATTCATAATATTGATGCCAAAAGATGCAAAGTTAATAATGATAATGTATTTATGGCACTACCGTTTAGGTCATATTGGTGTAAAGCGCATGAAGAAACTCCATGCTGATGGGCTTTCGGAATCACTTGATTATGAATCACTTGATGCTTGCGAACCATTCCTCATGGGCAAGATGACTAAGACTCCGTTCTCCGGAACAATGGAGCGAGCCACTGACTTATTGGAAATAGTACATACTGATGTATGCGGTCCAATGAGTGTTAAGGCTCGCGGCAGCTATCGTTATTTTCTGACCTTCACAGATGATTTGAGCAGATATGGGTATATCTACTTAATGAAACATAAGTCTGAAACATTTGAAAAGTTCAAGAATTTCAGAGTGAAGTGGAAAATCATCGTAGCAAGAAAATAAAGTTTCTACCATCTGATCGCGGAGGCGAATATTTGACTTACGAATTTGGTCTTCATTTAAAACAATGTGGAATAGTTTCGCAACTCACACCACCTGGAACACCACAGCGTAATTGTAACACCCTCGATGCGACTATATCTCCCACGTGTCGAGGCACGACTTAGAGGCATAATCGCATTGAAGGCATATGTCGCAAGTTAGGCAATCTTCACAACATCCCATGTAATATAAATAATAAAGGGGAGATAACATAGTTGGCTTACACTCGCCACGTCAATCAAGTACATAAATAACATTACATCATCCAAACACTCATGGCCCGACTACGGCGCCAAAATAAAAGATAACCCAACATGCGACACGGTCCCAATCACCCCCAACTAGGCACCACTACTGATCATCGGGAAAGGAAACATAGTAACGTTGAGAGTCTTCGTCGAACTCCCACTTGAGATCATACGCGTCTGCTGGAGCGGAATCATCAGGCCCTGCATCTGGGGTAATAGTAATCTGTGAGCCACAGGGACTCAGCAATCTCGCACCCTCGCGATCAAGACTATTTAAGCTTATAGATATGGCAAGGTAAAATATGAGTGGAGCTGCAGCAAGCGACTAGCAAATATGGTGGCTAACTTATTCGCAAAAGAGAGCGAGAAGAGGAGGCAAAGCGCGAGCGAGAAACTAGAAAACCACCTGCGCAAACATTACTCCAACACCGTGTCCACTTCCCGGACTCCGCCGAGAAGAGGCCGTCACGGTAACACACTCAGTTGATTCATTTTAATTAACTTAAGGTTCAAGTTATCTACAACCGGACATTAACAAATTCCCATCTGCCCATAACCGCGGGCACGGCTTTCGAAAGTTCAAATCCCTGCAGGGGAATCCCAACTTAGCCCATGACAAGCTCTCACGGTCAACAAAGGAATAGACCTCCTCCCAAGACGTTCCGATCAGACTCGGTATCTCGGTTACTCAAGACACTTCGACAGGTTAAAACGAGAACAGCAACACCGCCCGAATGTGCCGACAAATCCCGATAGGAGCTGCACATATCTCTTTCTTAGGGCACACTCGGATTGTCCTAGGTACGGGTAGGCCAGCCCAGAGTTGCCCCTGGTGGCCACCGGTAGCTGACAGGTGGACCAACACTCAGAGGAGCACTGGCCCGGGGGGGTTAAAATAATGATGACCCTTGAGTCTGCAGAACCCAAGGGAAAGAAAAGACTAGGTGGAAAATGGTAAAACCAATGTTGGGCATTGCTGGAAAAGCTTTAATCAAGGCGAACTATCAAGGGGTTCCCATTATAACCCAACCGCATAAGGAACGCAAAATCCGGGAACATAACACCGATATGACGGAAACTAGGACGGCAAGAGTGGAACAAAACACTAGGCGAGAGGCCGAGCCTTCCACCCGTTACCAAGTATATAGATGCATTAAGATAACATAGCAATATAATGATATCCCAACAAGTAAATAAAAGATGTTCCAACAAGGAATGGCCTCCAATCTTCGCCTGCAACTAGCAACGCTATAAGAGGGGCTGAGCAAAGCGGTAACATAGCCAATCAACGGTTTGCTAGGACATGGTGGGTTAGAGGTTTGACATGGCAATTTGGGAGGCTTGAAAGCAAGTGATAGGCATCGTAGCATTGGCATAGCAAAAGAGCGAGCAAACTAGCATAGCAAAGATAGTAGTGATTTCGAGGGTATGATCATCTTGCCTGCATAGTTGTCAGAGTTGACTGGATCCTCAAAAGCAAACTCAACGGGCTCCTCGTTAGCAAACTCGTCTCCTGGCTCTACCCAAACAAGACAAACAAGCAACAAGGATACAATCAACCACGTGCAAACTCAAACAACACGATGCAAAGATGATATGCTATGCGGGATGCGATGTGGGATGCAAAATGCAAGATATGACAGAAAATGCAAGAACCTGGCCTCAACTTGGAAATCCAAGTGTGCCACTGGAAAGATGGGATGAAATTGCTTGAAAACGATATAAAGAACGCCGGAATCGGAGTTACGGTTTGGAAATGGCAAGCGATTCAAAAATGACACCGGTCTGCAATTTACAGCAAGTAGGCATCTAAAAGCAATGAGATGAACATGCTACAACACCCAAACATGACAACAAAATACATGGCAGGGCTGCATTCAATATGCTTAACAAAAGTCTAGTACTGAGCTATGGCCAATTCATCCATTAACAGGTTCGAACAAGCATGGCAAAAATGCATATGACAAACAGATCTCAGACTTTGTGAAATTAACACTTGTCTGGAATTTCAGATCAGGTAGCCCACTTCGGAGCAACAAAACTACATGCTACAGGACCTGATCAAGGCAAAGTAAAGCATGTCATGGATCTACTCAAAGAGCTTAACAAAAGTCCCTTAGTGACCTTGAGCCCAAAAGGGGTTAGAAAATACAATTGCAAGCACGTGAACATAGAAAAAACATAATCAGTTTTCAGACTTAGTGAAAACTGACACATGCTGAAATATAACTCAAGTAGGCATGTTTACGAGCTCGATGCACTCACTACAGAGCAAGTCATGGCAAGACAAGCATACACCCATCAAGAAGTTACAAAATGCAAGCTAGACATGGCAAGAACAATAGCATAGCATGCACGGATCAACTACAACATCACCGGCAAAATTGCAAACAAGTTGACAATCTGCCCAGATTCACAAAATAGCAAAAGTAGAGCTCGATTGACTCAAGCTAGGGTGCTCCATAATTGCAAACAAAGACATGGATGGATAGAGCACTACAATATTAACAAAACATCCTTACTGATCATTCTCAAAAGAGGCACGGATCACTAGGAAACAACCTGAACATATGGCAATATGAGATAAACAGCTCCAGGACTTAGTGAAATTACTAAGTCCCTGAAAACAGAATTAGCAAGTGTCCCACTTTGCAAGTTTGCACAAGACACCACACACATCATAAAAATACATGGGTTGCACCTCTGGAAAGATGACAAAACCCTTAACAAAACACATGTAGAGCATCAGGGCATAGCATGCACACATTAATCATGGCAAAAATGACAAAAGGCTAAACGGAGTAGCAGATCTGGCAATTATCTCAAGTAGCCCTCTTCTAACAGCATTTTGGGCATCAAGATGAACTCAAATGAAAATGATGCAATGGAATGAAATGATGTACTATCTGAGGTGAACATTTTGATATGCTATATGCATGAATCGGAGCTACGGATGCAATGTTACGGGGCTATGAACAGAGGCACTTGGATCTGGAATTCTGGGACTTGGACAAAAAAAATCAACCTCTAGGGTTACTGTTCACGGATCTGGATCGGATCTCGCGAAGGCACTGTAGCACGGCGGCGCGGAAGCCGAGGGATGACGGCGCCGGAGTTGGAGGTCGCTGGCGAGGTGGAAGCGGCGCGGGGCGGCGGTCGGAGGGCGCGGTGGAGGCGGCGCAGGCGGCGGTCGGAGGC
>NC_041386.1:286859847-286882101 GCF_002162155.2 Triticum dicoccoides
GCCGCGGCGGCGAGGTGGCGGTCGGGGCGGCCGGCGACGACGAAGAACGGCGGCGGCGGCGAGCTCCCGTGGCGGAGGCAGCGGAGCGCAGCCGGCTCGGGAGGAGAAGGGCGCGGGGCGCGCGGCTCCTCTGGCCCGTGCGCGGGCGCGGGCGGGCCGGCCACGGGCCGCGGCGGGCTCCGGCGGCGGCGGTGGAGAGAGAGGGAGGCGGCGAATGGGAGGCTGCCACGTGGCGGCAGACACGGCGGCGGACACGTCCATCGGCAGGGAAAGTGTCCGGCGGCGCGCGAGGTGGATTTTAGGGTTTCGGACGAGGGGGGGTCCGGATTTCCGGGAAGGGGTCTTTAAATAGGCATAGAGGGAGCTAGGAGAGTCCAAATGAGGTGCGGTTTTCGGCCACGCGATCATGATCGAACACTCTAGATAATGGAGCAGAGTTAGGTGGGTTTGGGGCCAAAATGGAGGGGTGTTGGGCTGCAACACACATGAGGCCTTTTCGGTCCCTCGGTTAACCGTTGGAGTATCAAACGAAGTCCAAATGATACGAAACTTGACAGGTGGTCTACCGGTAGTAAACCAAGGCCGCTTGGCAAGTCTCGGTCCAATCCGGAAATGTTTAGTCCTCACACATGAAAGAAAGGTAAAAATGACCACCGGAGGAGAACGAAGCGCCGGAATGCAAAACGGACGACGGGGAAAATGCTCGAATGCATGAGATGAACACATATGCAAATGCAATGCACATGATGACATGATATGAGATGCGTGATAACGACAACAACACATGGATACAAAACCCGAACCCGAGGAAATAAATATAACTTAACGCCGGAGAGGGCAAGAGTTGGAGTACAAATCGGGAAAGTTACATCCGGGAAGTTACAACACTCCACCACTATGAAAGGATCTCGTCCCGAGATCTAGGACTGAAAGAACGCCGAGTACTCAGAACGGAGATGATCCTCGCGTTCCCAGGTAGCTTCACGGTCGGAATGGTGTGACCACTTGACTTTGAGAAATTTGATTGACTTGTTGCGAGTCTTGCATTCAGTCTCTTCAAGAATAGCAACTGGGTGCTCACGATAAGAGAGATCTTCTTGGAGCTCAATGTCCTCAAAGTTGACGGTGCGGTCAGGAGTCTTGAAGCACTTTCGAAGCTGAGAGACATGGAACACGTCATGAACATTTGCAAAGTTTGAAGGAAGCTCGAGTTGATAGGCGAGGTCGCCTCTCTTGCTGACAATCTTGAAAGGTCCCACGTATCTAGGGGCAAGCTTCCCTTTGATACCGAAGCGACGAGTACCTTTCATAGGAGAGACACGGAGGTAAACATGATCTCCGATCTCGAAAACCAAATCACGGTGCTTACTATCATAGTAGCTCTTCTAACGGGATTGGGCTGCTTTGAGGTTATCCCGAATGACTTTGCACATTTCTTATGCCTCTGTGATTAAGTCATTACCCAAAAGCTGACGTTCACCGGTTTCAGACCAGTTGAGAGGGGTACGGCACTTCCTGCCATACAGAATTTCAAATGGGGCCTTGCCCGAACTTGCTTGAAAACTGTTGGTGTAGGAGAATTCAGCATAAGGAAGACAATCCTCCCACTTCATGCCGAAGGAGATCACACAAGCCCTGAGCATATCTTCAAGAATCTGGTTGACACGCTCGACTTGACCGCTAGTTTGAGGATGGAAAGCTGTGCTGAAACGGATGTTCGTGCCCATGGCCTTCTGGAAAGAATCCCAAAACTTCAAGGTAAATACGCTGCCACGGTCTGAAGAGATCACTTGTGGAATACCGTGCAGAGAGACAATACGAGAGGTATAGAGTTCCGCCAATTGAGCTGCAGTGATCGACTCTTTGATAGGCAGAAAGTGAGCCACTTTGGTGAGTTTGTTGATGACAACGAATATAGCATCATTGCCACGCTTGGACTTTGGAAACCCAATCACGAAGTCCATTTCAATGTGGTCAAACTTCCATTCTGGAATGGCAAGAGGTTGGAGGAGACCTGCTGGCCTTTGGTGTTCTGCCTTCACTCTTCTGCAGACATCACATTCATTCACGAATTGAGCGATCTCGCGCTTCATTCGAGTCCACCAATAAGCTTGCTTGAGGTCCTAATACATCTTCGTGCTCCCAGGGTGGATGGAGAGGAGAGAATTGTGAGCCTCGTTCATGATCACTTTACGGAGGTCACCTTTGGGTACAACAATACGATCCTCGAAGAATAGAGTGTCCTTGTCATCAAGGCGGTAGCACTTGTACTTGGACTGACTCTTGGCAATCCCAATCTTCACCTTTTTCACCATAGCATCAAGAAGCTGGGCTTGGCGAATCTGGTCTTATAAGGTAGGAGATACTTGAAGGTTGGCGAGGAAACCTTGAGGAACATGCAGATTAAGTTTGCGGAAAGCTTCACAAAGCTCGGGTTGATAAGGCTTGAGAATCAGACTGTTGCAGTAAGCTTTCCTGCTCAATGCATCAGCAATCACATTGGCCTTGCCTGGAGTATACTCGATACTCGGATTATACTCTTGAATCATTTCGACCCATCGAGTTTGCCTGAGGTTGAGATTAGGCTGAGTGAAGATGTACTTGAGACTCTTGTGATCAGTGAAAATGTCCACTTTTCTTCCCAATAGAAGATGTCTCCAAGTCAAAAGAGCATGCACAACTGCCGCCAACTCGAGATCATGAGTGGGGTAGTTCTTCTCATTAGGCTTCAACTGGCGAGATGTATAAGCAACAACTTTCTTCTCTTGCATCAATACTGCGCCAAGACCTTGGAGAGAGGCATCACAAAAGACCTCGTACGGCTTGGATTCATCAGGCGGAGTCAGAACTGGAGCAGTGATCAATTTCTCTTTCAAAGTGTTGAAAGCAATATCACACTCCGGAGACCAAACGTACTTGACGTGCTTCTGGAGAAGATTTGAGAGAGGCTTCGCGATTTTAGAAAAGTTTTCAACGAATTTTCGGCAATAGCTTGCGAGACCGAGAAAACTGCGGAGTTGCTTCACGTTCTAAGGAGGTTCCCAATTCACAATTGCAGACACCTTCTCAGGATTCACGGCAATGCCCTTGGCAGAGATGATATGACCAAGATAAAGAACCTCATCAAGCCAAAATTCACACTTGGAGAACTTGGCGTAGAACTGATGTTCTCTGAGCTTATCAAGAACCAAACGCAAGTGCTTGGCATGATCTTCCTTGTTCTTGGAGAAAACCAGAATGTCGTCGAGATAGACGAAAATGAAGTCATTGGTGTAGGCGTTGAAGATGAAGTTCATCATGCGAGAGAACGTCGGAGGAGCGTTGACGAGGCCAAAAGACATGACAGTGTATTCATAAGAACCAAAGCTTGTCCTGAAAGCCGTCTTGGGAATATCTTGCTCACGGATTCGAATCTGATGATAACCCATACGGAGATCAAGCTTGGAGAATACTTGGGCACCTTTGAGTTGTTCGAACAGCTCATTGATGTTGGGAAGTGGATATTTGTTCTTGATGGTCTTCTTGTTCAATGGACGGTAATCAACACAAAGTCGGTCTGTTCCATCCTTCTTCTTCACAAAAAGAACACCACAACCCCACGGAGAAGAACTAGGCCGAATGAGACCCATTTTCTCTTAAATATCGAGTTGCTTCTCCAGCTCCTTCAACTCTTCAGATCCGAGCTTGTAAGGACGCTTGCACACAGGTTCCGTGCCAGGCTCAAGATCAATAACGAATTCAACTGGCCGGTGCGGAGGCATTCCAGGAAGCTCTTCTGGAAAGACGTCTTGATATTCGCAAACGACTGGAATTTGCGAGATGGCATCCAATTCACCCTTCTCATTGAGAGAAAACAGACGAATGGTATCATCACGAGTGGCAAAGACAATTACATCCTCAGACGAATGAGTCAATTGAATCTGCCTTGCAGGACAATCAAGCTTTGCCTTGTGCTTAGAAAGCCAATCCATTCCGAGAATAAGATCAATATCCGAGTCACCAAGAACCGTTGGAGAAGCCAAGAACTTGTAGTCACCCAAAGTGATAGTAACATCCGGAACGATGGAGTTAGCCTACATGCGCTTACCGGGAGAGACAACTGCTAAAGGACTAGGCAAAACTTGCGAAACCAAATCATGCCTATTTGTAAACGGTCTCGAGATGAAGCAATGCGATGCACCAGTGTCCAAAAGAACTTTTGCAGGTATATCATTAACAGGAAGGTTACCCATGATCACATCTAACGAGTCCTCTGCCTATGCTGCATTCATCAAATTGACCTTGGCATAGTTGGGGTTATGCTTGACCACTGTTGTACTTGCCGATCTCATAGGAGGAGGAGGAGGAAGACGCCTCTGGTTGAAACACTTGTTGGCATAGTGACCCTTCTGTTGGCACTTGTTGCACGTGACCTCTGAAAGCGGACGGTGATACGGAGCACTCGATCTTGGAGCTTGAGACGAAGTCTTGTTCTGAAAGCCAGGGTTGGGTGGGTGGGAAGAACCACTGCCACCTTTGCTCTTCTGCTGATACGGCTGACGGAACGGAGGAGGAGGAAGCCAATACTTCTGCTGCTTGGCCACTTGAGTAGAGGAAGAAGGAGTAATATCTCTGACTCGCTTCTTGGAAGCATCACACCTCAACTGAGCAACCTCTTGCTTCAGTGCCATGTTGTAGAACTCATCGTATCTCAAGGGCTCAAAGAGAACAAGAGCTAGCTGAATTTCTTCTCTGAGACCACCCCTGAACTGGTATATCATGCTCTTCTCATCAGGGACGTCCTGCTTAGCAAAGCGGGCGAGCTTCTGGAACAACTTGTTGTAGTCATAGACAGACAAAGA
This sequence comes from Triticum dicoccoides, assembly GCF_002162155.2. Classification (NCBI taxonomy): domain Eukaryota; kingdom Viridiplantae; phylum Streptophyta; class Magnoliopsida; order Poales; family Poaceae; genus Triticum; species Triticum dicoccoides. The sequence goes on from NC_041386.1 coordinate 286,864,689, forward strand.
ACCTTGCTTCAGATTGCGGAATTCCTCACGCTTGCTTTCAACCACGCTCTGGGGAATATGATGAGCTCGGAAATCTCGATGGAAATCATCCCAAGTGATAACACGTCCACCTCTGGAGTCCTTGTACTGCTGGAACCATTCTGTAGCTTGATCTTTGAGTTGGAAGGAAGCGAACTTAACAAAGTCCTCCGGACTGACATTACTGCACTCGAAATGCTTACACGGATCCACAAGCCAATCGTCAGCATCGGTTGCCTCAACACAATTGCTGAAAGTCCTTGGCCCGTTAGCAAGGAACTGGTTGAGTGAAGCAAAGTGATTCTGATTGCTGCCTTGATTCCCTTGGTTGCCTTGATTGCGCTCTTGAAGAATTTTCATGATCAACTGTGTGTTTGCATTGGTTGCGGCCATCACAGCTTGCCATGCCTCCGGAGGAGGTGGAGGTGGTGGCGGATCAGGATTCGGAGTCGTGCGCGTTGGAGGAGCCATCCTGAAGAGGTTGACCACCATTAGCACATTGATAGACAATTATTGAAACTGAATCCAACGGAATGAAAATTGCAACATATGGTCTTCACATCCGAACAAAATGAACGAATACATTCCTCTTGAATGGTCACATATCCATAAATTGAGAAGCCACGTAGAATTAAGGTAGAGAAATAAATCAACAAGGTACGGATCAAGAACGAATAATCGGTAAGAAATCCCCATCTCGAACCAATATCCGTGGAAGAAGAACTAGAGCTACAAGAATTCCCACCTATGAAACTCCCGAACCTTTCCGGTTATGCAATCAGGTGTTGGGGATACAGGGGAAGCATAATATCTCACCCAAACTAGCAAATCCTATATCCAGCTGTATCCATCCTTCAACACATAACCAAGAAACCTTCAGAAACCATCTACCTAAACCTTCGAAAAGCATCCGTTATACAAGTTATGACAATACTCCCAAACTCCCGCCCCAGTACTGGGTGGCGTCGAGGTTATCTCACCAACGAACTGCATAAAAGAGATTTTCGATGTCGGCGTACTAAACTCGGGTATTCCAGAATTGCAACGATAAAATTATGATGACAACACCTCAGAGCTCAACTCCCCGGGACACTTCCACTAAACCCCTGACAGGAGGCACCAAGACAATGTTGTCATCATAAAACCATCGGAACGATTCCAAGATACCCGCGTGATCCTAAAAAAACTTTAGTGAAATTTGAGAAGAGAAGAGTCAAAACTCTACGTCAGGATGCCTTACCAGAGCGATGAGGAGACTGGGAAGTAAAAGAATTCCTAATCTCTCCGATATATAATTCCTAAAAGACTCAAAACATTTTTCTAGACACAACTCGGCCGCTAAAAACGATCAAGCAATGGGGCTCCTAAGGTCGGGGAAGGCTCTGATTACCATCTTGTAACACCCTCGATGCGACTATATCTCCCACGTGTCGAGGCACGACTTAGAGGCATAATCGCATTGAAGGCATATGTCGCAAGTTAGGCAATCTTCACAACATCCCATGTAATATAAATAATAAAGGGGGATAACATAGTTGGCTTACACTCGCCACATCAATCAAGTACATAAATAACATTACATCATCCAAACACTCATGGCCCGACTACGGTGCCAAAATAAAAGATAACCCAACATGCGACACGGTCCCAATCACCCCCAACTAGGCACCACTACTGATCATCGGGAAAGGAAACATAGTAACGTTGAGAGTCTTCGTCGAACTCCCACTTGAGCTCATACGCGTCTGCTGGAGCGGAATCATCAGGCCCTGCATCTGGGGTAATAGTAATCTGTGAGCCACAGGGACTCAGCAATCTCGCACCCTCGCGATCAAGACTATTTAAGCTTACAGGTATGGCAAGGTAAAATATGAGTGGAGCTGCAGCAAGCGACTAGCAAATATGGTGGCTAACTTATTCGCAAAAGAGAGCGAGAAGAGGAGGCAAAGCGCGAGCGAGAAACTAGAAAACCACCTGCGCAAACATTACTCCAACACCGTGTCCACTTCCCGGACTCCGCCGAGAAGAGGCCGTCACGGTAACACACTCAGTTGATTCATTTTAATTAACTTAAGGTTCAAGTTATCTACAACCGGACATTAACAAATTCCCATCTGCCCATAACCGCGGGCACGGCTTTCGAAAGTTCAAATCCCTGCAGGGGAATCCCAACTTAGCCCATGACAAGCTCTCACGGTCAACGAAGGAATAGACCTCCTCCCAAGACGTTCCGATCAGACTCGGTATCTCGGTTACTCAAGACACTTCGACAGGTTAAAACGAGAACAGCAACACCGCCCGAATGTGCCGACAAATCCCGATAGGAGCTGCACATATCTCTTTCTCAGGGCACACTCGGATTTTCCTAGGTACGGGTAGGCCAGCCCAGAGTTGCCCCTGGTGGCCACCGGTAGCTGACAGGTGGACCAACACTCAGAGGAGCACTGGCCCGGGGGGGTTAAAATAATGATGACCCTTGAGTCTGCAGAACCCAAGGGAAAGAAAAGGCTAGGTGGAAAATGGTAAAACCAATGTTGGGCATTGCTGGAAAAGCTTTAATCAAGGAGAACTATCAAGGGGTTCCCATTATAACCCAACCGCATAAGGAACGCAAAATCCGGGAACATAACACCGATATGACGGAAACTAGGGCGGCAAGAGTGGAACAAAACACTAGGCGAGAGGCCGAGCCTTCCACCCGTTACCAAGTATATAGATGCATTAAGATAACATAGCAATATAATGATATCCCAACAAGTAAATAAAAGATGTTCCAACAAGGAATGGCCTCCAATCTTCGCCTGCAACTAGCAACGCTATAAGAGGGGCTGAGCAAAGCGGTAACATAGCCAATCAACGGTTTGCTAGGACATGGTGGGTTAGAGGTTTGACATGGCAATTTGGGAGGCTTGAAAGCAAGTGATAGGCATCGTAGCATTGGGATAGCAAAAGAGCGAGCAAACTAGCATAGCAAAGATAGTAGTGATTTCAAGGGTATGATCATCTTGCCTGCACAGTTGTCAGAGTTGACTGGATCCTCAAAAGCAAACTCAATGGGCTCCTCGTTAGCAAACTCGTCTCCCGGCTCTACCCAAACAAGACAAACAAGCAACAAGGATACAATCAACCACGTGCAAACTCAAACAACACGATGCAAAGATGATATGCTATGCGGGATGCGATGTGGGATGCAAAATGCAAGATATGACAGGAAATGCAAGAACCTGGCCTCAACTTGGAAATCCAAGTGTGCCACTGGAAAGATGGGATGAAATCGCTTGAAAACGATATAAAGAACGCCGGAATCGGAGTTACGGTTTGGAAATGGCAAGCGATTCAAAAATGACACCAGTCTGCGATTTACAGCAAGTAGGCATCTAAAAGCAATGAGATGAACATGCTACAACACCCAAACATGACAACAAAATACATGGCAGGGATGCATTCAAGATGCTTAACAAAAGTCTAGCACTGAGCTACGGCCAATTCATCCACTAACAGGTTCGAACAAGCATGGCAAAAATGCATATGACAAACAGATCTCAGACTTTGTGAAATTAACACTTGTCTGGAATTTCAGATCAGGTAGCCCACTTCGAAGCAACAAAACTACATGCTACAGGACCTGATGAAGGCAAATTAAAGCATGTCATGGAGCTACTCAAAGAGCTTAACAAAAGTCCCTTAGTGACCTTGAGCCCAAAAGGGGTTAGAAAATACAATTGCAAGCACGTGAACATAGAAAAAACATAATCAGTTTTCAGACTTAGTGAAAACTGACACATGCTGAAATATAACTCAAGTAGGCATGTTTACAAGCTCGATGCACTCACTACAGAGCAAGTCATGGCAAGACAAGAATACACCCATCAAGAAGGTACAAAATTCAAGCTAGACATGGCAAGAACAATAGCATAGCATGCACGGATCAACTACAACATCACCGGCAAAATTGCAAACAAGTTGACAATCTGCCCAGATTCACAAAGTAGCAAAAGTAGAGCTCGATTGACGCAAGCTAGGGTGCTACATAATTGCAAACAAAGACATGGATGGATAGATCACTACAATATTAACAAAACATCCTTACTGATCATCCTCAAAAGAGGCACGGATCACTAGGAAACAACCTGAACATATGGCAATATGAGATAAACAGCTCCAGGACTTAGTGAAATTACTAAGTCCCTGAAAACAGAATTAGCAATTGCCCCACTTTGCAAGCTTGCACAAGACACCACACACATCACAAAAATACATGGGTTGCACCTCCAGAAATATGACAAAACCCTTAACAAAACACATGTAGAGCATCAGGGCATAGCATGCACACATTAATCATGGCAAAAATGACAAAAAGCTAAACGGAGTTGCAGATCTGGGAATTATCTCAAGTAGTCCTCTTCTAACAGCATTTCGGGCATCAAGATGAAGTCAAATGAAAATGATGCAATGAAATGAAATGATGTACTCTCTTAGGTGAACATTTTGATATGCTATATGCATGAATCGGAGCTACGGATGCAAAGTTACGGGGCTATCAACAGAGGCACTTGGATCTGGAATTCTGGGACTTAGACAAAAAAATCAACCTCTAGGGCTACTGTTCACGGATCTGGATCGGATCTCGCGAAGGCACTGTAGCACGGCGGCGCGGAAGCCGGGGGACGACGGCGCCGGAGTTGGAGGTTGCCGGCGAGGTGGAAGCGGCGCGGGGCGGCGGTCGGAGAGCGCAGTGGAGGCGGCGCGGGGCGGCGGTCGGAGGCGGTCGGGGCGGCGCGGCCGCGGCGGCGAGGTGGCGGTTGGGGCGGCCGGCGACGACGAAGAACGGCGGCGGTGGCGAGCTCCCGCGGCGGAGGCGGCGGAGCGCGGCCGACTCGGGAGGAGAAGGGCGCGCGGCGCGCGGCTCCTCTGGCCCGTGCGCGGGCGCGGGCGGGCCGGCCACGGGCCGCGGCGGGCTCCGGCGGCGGCGGTGGAAAGAGAGGGAGGCGGCGAATGGGAGGCTGCCACGTGGCGGCGGACACGGCAGCGGACACGTCCCTCGGCAGGGAAAGTGTCCGGCGGCGCGCGAGGTGGATTTTAGGGTTTCGGACGAGGGGGGATCCGGATTTCGGGGAAGGGGTCTTTAAATAGGCATAGAGGGAGCTAGGAGAGTCCAAATGAGGTGCGGTTTTCGGCCATGCGATCGTGATCGAATGCTCTAGATGATGGAGCAGAGTTAGGTGGGTTTTGGGCCAAAATGGAGGGGTGTTGGGTTGCAACACACACGAGGCCTTCGGTCCCTCGGTTAACCGTTGGAGTATCAAACGAAGTCCAAATGATACGAAACTTGACGGGCGGTCTACCGGTAGTAAACCAATGCCGCTTGGCAAGTCTCGGTCCAATCCGGAAATGTTTAGTCCCCACACACGAAAGAAAGGTAAAAATGACCACTGGAGGAGAACGAAGCGCCGGAATGCAAAACGGACAACGGGGAAAATGCTCGAATGCATGAGATGAACACGTATGAAAATGCAATGCACATGATGACATGATATGAGATGCGTGACAACGACAACAACACGCGGAGACAAAACCCGAACCCGAGGAAATAAATATAACTTAACGCCGGAGACGGCAAGAGTTGGAGTACAAATTGGGAAAGTTACATCCGGGGTGTTACAGTAATGGTGTGTAAGAACGTTGTAACCGTACTTTATTAGATATGGTGCGATATATGATGTCTCTTACCGATTTACCACTATCATTTTGGGGTTATGCATTAGAGACGGTTGCATTCACGTTAAATAGGGCACCATCTAAATCGGTTGAGATGACACCGTATGAACTATGGTTTGGCAAGAAACCAAAGTTGTCGTTTCTTAAAGTTTGGGGTTGCGATGCTTATGTGAAAAAGCTTCAGCCTGGTAAGCTCGAACCCAAATCGGAGAAGTGTGTCTTCATAGAATACCCAAAAGAAACTGTTGGGTACATGTAACGCCCCGAGACCGACGCTCCAGATGGCTTCCTTGTTTTTCGTTGTTGTCATGTGTTCCGTTTGTCTGTTGCTTTCTTCATAGCATTATTTTGCATTGCATCATGTCTTCATGCAACCCTTTTTAAATAACTCAACTATATAAATTCCATGGATCTTCGGTCCATTTAAACCGAGGGAATTCACATGGTGATTCTCTTTACAACATATATCCCAATATTAGGGAGCTATAATAAATATTCCATTCTTTTGGAATTCACCATAACACACTTGCAAATTATCCCAATGCCTTTGTTATCTTAATTCTTGGTCTCCAACCTTGCCATATATTCTTTCATCACATTCTGGAGCTCCACCAAAAATCCGAACATTTTTGGACCTTCCCAACCCTCACTTCCTATTCAAATCATTTGAATTTAAATCAAATGAGTTTGTATTTAAACGTTTCTATCATGGCCTTTTCTATTTTCTAGGAACAAGCACATTTTTGTGAGTCCGATAAAATTATCCGCGTGTTCAACTTCTTTCCCTAACCCCCTATTTCTTTTTCTTCTCTTTATTTGTTTTTCTATTAAAGATAAAGAGGAGTGAGGGAGAGAGAGCATAGCCAACAGGCCTCTCTGGGCCCAATCCATCCCCGCCGGCCTCTTGAGCCTCCTCCCGCACCGGCCCATAGGCCCAACCACTGCTAACCCTAGCCTCGAACGATCCCCTCGTCCTCTCCCTCTCGTTCCCACCAGCGCTGCCAGGAGAGGATCCCGATACCCATCTCCCTCCAGCGCTCCCTCGACCCCCACTCTCCCTCGTCTTCCTCCTCGCGCCAGGGAGGAGCCCCGAGCACTCACCATTTCCCCTCGCACGCGAGCTCGACCTCGAGCGCCAGAGTTGCTCTTCCGCAGGCCACTCCATTCCCCTGCTCGCGCCTCCTTCTCCTTCGCGTCGGCGACCTCCTGCTGCCTCCTCCACCACCAGATCAAGCCAGCCTCCACCGCTCTTGCCCGTTCCCGGCCGGACCTCGTCGACAGGACCCCGTCCCCACCTCCGGCGCGCCAAGCTCGCCGCCTCTGCCTCCTGCCGCCTCCACTCGATTGGGAGAGGAGCTCCCGATCCTTGTGCTGCTCATCCCTGTCATTGTGGCCGGAGCTCGTTGGGGCCCTAGCACGATCGCCATCGTTCTCGCCCTGCTGACCAGCCGGCCCTGCTTCCTGTTGTGTCGCCCTCCTGTGTGTTGCTCGCATAGGCCGCCAGCCTGCCTGCTCTGTTTCCCCTGCTCGTGCCTAGCCGGAGCAGCTTTACCGCTGGTCGAAGTCCCGCAGGAGCAGGAGATGGCGTCGTCTTTGCCGTCCAGCGTCGCCTCCGCCCGATCTCCTCGATGTCCGCCCCATCCGGCTGTCGAACCTCGTCGACAGGACCTCGTGCCCGTCAAGTTCCAGGAAACCCCAAGTGTGACCTCGTGCATGTCTACGTGATGAGCCAACAAGTTCCACTAAGCTCCAAGTTCGACTACACTGCGAGACGAAGAACGCCAAGTACCTCTCCGAAAACGAACATGTACCACTACGCCCGGAGGCATCGGATCCGTCAAGTCAACAACGACTGTGCTCAACTACCCACAACCCCGAATGTCTACGAAAACAGGTACCACTACCGTCGCCGAGATCGCAAGAACCTCTACCTACGAACCTAGAGCATGTGAGAACCTCTACCGATGAACTCCGAGCGTGTACGATGACCGTTGTCGAAGACCCGTACCTCTACCGCTTTCCGAACATGAATGACCGCTTCCTCTTCGACTCATGAACCACTACCATCACCGAGGACCGATAGTACCACTACTTCCACTAAGACCGTCCCGAGAACGTCTACTTACTCTACATTGCACCGTCCTGAACCGCATGCTTCGAAGGTATAACCGCCGAGCTGATGACCCCGTGGACGAATGCTTGCGATGTATGAGATGCATGTTTAGATGTTGTATTCGCCCGTGAATGTTAGTTGTTCCTCCTCGTTGCCATGCCGTCCACCCGTGGGAACCCGGAAAACGGGATCACCCCACCATATTTTGCACGCTCCAGCCACACTTCCTTTGCATCGGTATCTCCATGAGTTACCGGAACCGAAATGTTGTCGTGGCATCATTTTAGGATTCGTTGCCATGGCACCCCTTTCATTTCCGCCACGATGACAAAATGCTTCATATCATGCTCTTATCAACATTTTCATAATTATTGCATAAAACTTGCAAATGTCATCCGCATCATGATAACAACATCAAGAATGTTTAAATTGTTGTTTGTTTCAATTGCTAAATGACATGTGGGGGTTTACCGGAATGGTTATTTGTTGTTTCCGGCCTCACTTAAAATTGCCTAAAATGTGTAGTTTACTTTTGCCTCACCTCTTGCCATGTTTAACAACATTTAATATTGTTGGGTACATAAACGAGAGCGAACTAAATAATTGATGTGGTGTTTCGTCAATATGCAACTTGTTACATATTGAGCTCCACTTAACTTGTAGTGTTGTTTGTGGACTTTTCCATGCCATGCCTCTTTAAACCGGACATGCATCATTCTTGGTTGTGCATCATGCCATGTTTATGCTTGTGTGTTTACCATGTTGTTTGCTTCTTTCCGGTGTGGCTTCTTCTTGAAGACCCATACCTCTACCGCTTCCCGAACATGAACGACCACTTACTCTTCGACTCGCGAGCCACTACTTCCACTACCATCGCCGAGGACCGATAGTACCACTACTTCCACTACAACCGTCCCGAGGACGTCTACTTCCTCTACATTGCACCGTCCCGAACCGCATGCTTCGAAGGTATAACCGCCGAGCCGATGACCCCGTGGACGAATGCTTGCGATGTATGAGATGCATGTTTAGATGTTGTATTCGCCCATGAAGGTTAGTTGTTCCTCCTTGTTGCCATGCCGTCCACCCGTGGGAACCCGGTAACCGGAATCACCCCACCATCTTTTGCACGCTCCCGCCACACTTCCTTTGCACCGGTATCTCCATGAGCTACCGGAACCGATATGTTGCCGTGGCATCATTTTAGGATTCATTGCCGTGGCACCCCTTTTGTTTCCGCCACGATGACAAAACGCTTCATATCATGCTCTTATCAACATTTTCATAATTATTGCATAAAACTTGCAAATGTCATCCGCATCATGATAACAACATCAAGAATGTTTAAATTGTTGTTTGTTTCAATTGCTAAATGACATGTGGGGATTTACCGGAATGGTTATTTGTTGTTTCCGGCCTCACTTAAAATTGCCTAAAATGTGTAGTTTACTTTTGCCTCACCTCTTGCCATGTTTTACAACATTTAATATTGTTGGGTACATAAATGAGAGCGAACTAAATAATTGATGTGGTGTTTCGTCAATATGCAACTTGTTCCATATTGAGCTCCACTTAACTTGTAGTGTTGTTTGTGCACTTTGCCATGCCATGCCTCTTTAAACCGGGCATGCATCATTCTTGGTTGTGCATCATGCCATGTTTATGCTTGTGTGTTTACCATGTTGTTTGCTTCTTTTTGGTGTTGCTTCTTCTGGATACTTCCGGTAACATTGCGTTTGTGAGGATCCGTTCGACTACGTCTGTTTGTCTTCTTCATGGACTCATTCTTCTTCCTTGCGAGATCTCAGGCAAGATGACCATACCCTCGAAATCACTTCTATCTTTGCTTGCTAGTTGTTCGCTCTATCGCTATGTCGTGCTACCTACCACTTGTTATATCATGCCTCCCATATTGCCATGTCAAGCCTCTAACCCACCTTCCTAGCAAACCGTTGTTTAGCTATGTTACCGCTTTTGCTCAGCCCCTCTTATAGCGTTGCTAGTTGCAGGTGAAGTTGAAGTTTGTTCCATGTTGGAACATGGATATGTTGGGATATCACAATATCTCTTATTTTAATTAATGCATCTATATACTTGGTAAAGGGTGGAAGGCTCGGCCTTATGCCTGGTGTTTTGTTTCACTCTTGCCGCCTTAGTTTTCGTCATACTAGTGTTATGTTCCTTGATTTTGCGTTCCTTACGCGGTTGGGTGTTATGGGAACCCCTTGACAGTTCGCTTTGAATAAAACTCCTCCATCAAGGCCCAACCTTGGTTTTACATTTGCCTAACAACCTAAGCCTTTTCCCTTGGGTTTCCGGAGCCCGAGGGTCATCGTATTTTAACCCCCCCCCCCCAGGCCAGTGCTCCTCTGAGTGTTGGTCCAACCTGTCAACCGCCGGTGGCCACCAGGGGCAACTCTGGGCTGGCCTACCAGAAGTTTGGACAATCCGATATGCCCTGAAAACAAGATATGTGCAGCTCCTATCGGGATTTGTCGGCACATTCGGGCGGCTTTGCTGGTCTTGTTTTACCATTGTCGAAATATCTTGTAACCGGGATTCCGAGACTGATGGGTCTTTCCGGGAGAAGGAATATCCTTCGTTGACCGTGAGAGCTTGTGATGGGCTAAGTTGGGACACCCCTGCAGGGTTTAAACTTTCGAGAGTCGTGCCCGTGGTTATGTGGCAGATGGGAATTTGTTAATGTCCGGTTGTAAAGAACATGACACTTGACTTAATTAAAATGCATCAACCGTGTGTGTAGCCGTGATGGTCTCTTCTCGGCGGAGTCCGGGAAGTGAACACGGTCGTGTGTTATGATTGAACGTAAGTAGTTTCGGGATCACTTCTTGATCACTTCTAGCTTCTCGACCATTGCATTGCTTCTCTTCTCGCTCTCATTTGCGTATGTTATCCAGCATATATGCTTAGTGCTTGCTGCAGCTCCACCCCATTACCCCTTTCCTACCCATAAGCTTAAATAGTCTTGATCTCGCGGGTGTGAGATTGCTGAGTCCTCGTGACTCACAGATACTTTCAAACAGTTGCAGGTGTCGATGATACGAGTGCAGGGGATGCAACCGAGCTCAAGCGGGAGCTCGATGAAGATCTTGATCGTTGTTTTGTGTCTTTTTCGGTTGATCAGATGTGGAGCCTAGTTGGGACGACCGGGGATCTAGCATTTGGGGTTGTCTTCTTTTATTTTGGTTCCGTAGTCGGACCTTGATTGTATTCTGGATGATGTATGTTTAACTTGTTATTTGTGTGAAGTGGAGACTGTAAGCCAACTCTTTATCCCTTTCTTATTCAGTACATGGGATTGTGTGAAGATTACCCCACTTGCGACTAAATCACCATGCGGTTATGCCTCTAAGTCGTGCCTCTACACGTGGGAGATATAGCCGCATCATGGGCGTTACAAGTTTTTAATCAGAGCCATCCCCGACTTAGGAGCCCCCTGCTTGATCGAATCGCTGACGTTGTTGAGTTTAGAACAAAATGTTTTGAGTCTTAGGATTATATATATCGAAGAGTAGGATTCTTTTTACTCCTCAGTCCCTTCATCGCTCTGGTGAGGCCTCCTGACGTAGAAGTTTTGACTTTCCCCTCCTCAAATTTCATGAAAAAAAATTTAGGATCACGCGGGTATCTTGGAATCGTTCGGATATTCTTGTGACAAGGACATTGTTCTTGGTGCCTCCTGACATTTAGGAGTTGTGGCAGTGTCCCAGGGAGTTGAGCTCCAAGGTGTTGTCGTCACAATTTTATCGTTGCAGTTCTGGAATACCTGAGTTTTGCCGACATCGAAAAACTCTTTTATGTAGTTGTTGGTGAGATAACCTCGATGCCACCCAGTACTGGGGCGGGGGTTCGGGAGTATTGCCATAACTCGTATAACGCATGCTTTTCGAAGGTTGAGGTACACGATTTCCGAAGGTTTCTTGGTTATGTGTTGAAGGATGGATACAGCTGGATGTAGGGATTGTTAGTTTGGGTGAGATATTATGCTTCCCATGTATCCCCGACACCGGATTGCATAACCAGAAAGTTTCAGGAGTTTATAGGTGGAATTCAAGTATCACGTAGGAATTTTTTCCAACAGACACATGATACGATATGGGATCTATCATATGTGTGTTTCCGGCTTATTTTGCAAGCCAATCCTTTGTTTTGTTTTCAGTTGTGCTATTCGATTTGCTTCAATATCAAGTGTTGATTCCATACTTTCCCTAAGTTGTGTTTGAATACCAATCCTTCTTGGTCATCAAGATTTTCATCCCAATTCTTCTCCAATCGGTGTGCTTCTCTTCAAGATAAACCTATCCTTTCAATATTTGCTAGATCAATTCTTAGTTCTTTGCAACATTGTTCGTTTCATCCATCCCAAGCTGCCTTTTGTTTCCCCGCCCTCCCACCCTTTTACTTCAAGGAATCAGATTTATTAATCAACTATCCATTTTATTCATGTGAAGTCTCTTCATCCTTTTCTTTCAAGTTTCGATCCGGTGAATTACCGTGGAGATGCTAAGGAAGCTTCAAGGTTATCATTCCTCGTTCTCCTTTCTTCTTCGGGTGATTCAATTCAAGCTTTCGGTGTTGATCATATCCCCTTTCTCGTTTAAAATGCTTTCTCATGCCGGAGGACCTCTTAATCATTCACCTCTCGCTTTCCATTTGTTCCGTTGTGCTGAAGATATCTCGGAAGATTCGTGCTTCTGTTCGTATTCATTTCAAGCTATTTGGAGATTATTATATCATTCAATTCATTCAATTCAATCGATGTGATCTCTCTTCAGAATCATTCCAACGGTGTTTCTCTTGAGTGGGACCTAACCCAAAGGTCTTTCCCCAAGATCTCACCTGACTCTTCTAATTTTTTCGGAGCTATTCTCAAAGTCGTTACAAAGTTTGACGTAAGAATCAGTTATCATCAGTCAAATGTCTTTCTCCAAGATCTTTCACATTCCTTTCATTGTTGATTCAACCTTTATATTCTTCACTATTCTGGAGTGTCTCAACAATTCATGTTGGTGTTTCTCAGCATCTTTCTCAACATTCGAAGACCGAAGAAGAGTTTCTCTTAAATCTTGCTTCGTTCTCTTAAAGATTTGTAGTTCAAGCTTGGTGCCATCCTCTCATAATTGTTTGTGATTGTGAGAATTCTTTTCACCTATCCGGGGCAATTCAAGAGTCTTTTCAGTTCGATTCTCTGGAGCCCATCATCTCAGAATTATTCATTCCAGCTTTCAGCCCTCGTTCTCCAAATCTTACCGGTGCATTGCTCAAGTATTATCTAGCCACCTCATGATCTCTCCGTTCTCTCTATATAAATTCCCTCAAGTACCTTCATTCGTTTTTCCAATTCTTCTCGGTGAATTGTGCCTTTTCTACTTCCATTTTCAATTCTTACGGTCGTTCGTTCAAGAATTCTCCTCCTTCGTTATCATATCAATTTATTCGTTGTTTCAATCCTACCGGTGGTTCGTTGAAGACCCTCTCAAGATTGCGCTATATCTCTCCTGAATCCTTTTCAATGAAAATGAGTAGTATGCCAAATCCATTGTGTGTCATCAATTTAATTGATGAAGGATAATCATAATGTAATTCTTATTCTTGTTTCATCGAGTAAAATTCAATTCCTTATTCCGGAGGTTCATCAAATTCTCAGTTTCAATTGTTTCATCTTTTCTTTTCTTGGAGTTCCAAGCTCTCTCAATTATATCATCACGAAGATCCATCTAAATCATTACAAGGCTTCACCTTGTGTTTTCAATTTCTCTTTCTTTTTATCATCGTCATTTTGTTACCGGAGTTCTTCATGGAGGCTCTACTTCGTGGTTCATCAAGGATTCCTTTCATTCTTCAATTGTCCTCAAAATTTTCTCTCAAAGTTATGATCCGCCAAGCTTTACTCTAAAATAAACGTGGTGCTCAACACATGTTTGTTTTGAGGAGATCAAGTATTCCTCTTCTTGCATTACGAAGTGCAATTCTTCTACCTTATCTTTTGAGGTGGTATTATGTCATTTTTGACAATTTCTTTGTGTTTCATGATTCACAAGTTGTCCAAAATGACATATTTTAAAACCATCATTTTCAATTTGTTCACGAGATCTTTTCAACCCATCAATCTCTTCATTGGAGTTATCTTGGGTTATATTTCACCTAAAGCTTTTCCTTAGGACTGTTACTATTGTGGTGCTTAACAATGACCCAAGTTATCTCTTTATCATCTTGGTGGAAAAAGTTTTTCGTCTCTTTGGTTCTCTCAATCAAATCAATGGTTTTCGTTAGTGGCCGTTTGTCACCTCATAATTTTGAGATGTTTCCTTAAGCCCACAACAACCTTATTCTTTTGTTGTTTAATTTTCAACAACACCATGCGATCCTTCTTTCTAAGGATGCTATCAAATTCAGTGGTAGTAGAAGTTATCATTTTATTCTACTTTCTTTCTTCCTAACGATCTATCTTCTATTCTTTCTTCCGGAGGCATTGTGAGGTTGCTCTTTTCACTCTTTTCATATCGAATTGTGAGGATCGTGTTCTTTTTGTGCTTATCCAATTAACCGGAGTGTTATCTGAATTCTTTCGTTCTTACTCCGCCTCTATCTTGTTTTAACCGGAGTGGTTTCAATATCTATCTTGTCACTTAACCTCTTGGTTCTCGTCGTATCCCATGTTCCTCTTATCAAACCGAGTGTTCGCAATCTCATTCATCTCCATTGTATTCTTCTTTCAATTTGTTCAACCTCGCAAGGTTCTTTGGTTTCACTCATTTGTCAAAGAAGCAACTTAGTTTTACCTCTTTTCTACCCTTCCGGTTCCCTCCGGTGCCATCCTAGATCTCGGAACGAGATCCTCTTGTAGTGGTGGAGTGTTGTAATGCCCCGAGACCGACGCTCCAGACGGCTTCCATGTTTTTCGTTGTTGTCATGTGTTTCATTTGTCTGTTGCTTTCTTCATAGCATTATTTTGCATTGCATCATGTCTTCATGCAACCCTTTTTAAATAACTCAACTATATAAATTGCATGGATCTTCGGTACATTTAAACCAAGGGAATTCACATGGTGATTCTCTTTACAACATATATCCCAATATTAGGGAGCTATAATAAATATTCCATTCTTTTGGAATTCACCATAACACACTTGCAAATTATCCCAATGCCTTTTTATCTTAATTCTTGGTCTCCAACCTTGCCATATATTCTTTCATCGTATTCCGGAGCTCCACCAAAAATCCGAAACATTTTTGGACCTTCCCAACCCTCGCTTCCTATTCAAATCATTTGAATTTAAATCAAATGAGTTTGTATTTAAATCTTTCTATCATGGCCTTTTCTATTTTCTCGGGACTAGCACATTTTTGTGAGTCCGGGAAAATTATCCGCGTGTTCAACTTCTTTCCCTAACCCCCTCTTTCTTTTTCTTCTCTTTATTTGTTTTCCAGTTAAAGATAAAGAGGAGTGAGGGAGAGAGAGCATAGCCAACAGGCCTCTCTAGGCCCAATCCATCCCCACCGGCCTCTTGAGCCTCCTCCCGCACCGGCCCATAGGCCCAACCGCTGCTAACCCTAGACCCGAACGATCCCCTCGTCCTCTCCCTCTCGTTCCCACCAGTGCTGCCAGGAGAGTATCCCGATCCCCATCTCCCTCCAGTGCTACCTCGACCCCCACTCTCCCTCGTCTTCCTCCTCGCGCCATGGAGGAGCCCCGAGCACTCACCCTTTCCCCTCGAGCGCGAGCTCAACCTCGAGCGCCAGAGTTGCCCTTCCGCCAGCCACTCCATTCCCCTACTCGCTCCTCCTTCTCCTTCCGGTCGGCGACCTCCTGCTGCCTCCTCCACCACCAGATCAAGCCAGCCTCCACCGCCCTTGCCCATTCCCGGCCAGACCTTGTCGACAAGACCCCGTCCCCACCTCTGGCGCGCCAAGCTCGCCGCCTCTGCCTCCTGCTGCCTCCACTCGATCAGGAGACGAGCTCCCGATCCTTGTGCTGCTCGTCCCCGTCGTTGTGGCCGGAGCTCGCCGGGGCCCTAGCACCGGTCGCCGTCGTTCTCGCCCTGCCGACCAGCCGGCCCTGCTTCCTGTTGTGCCGCCCTCCTGTGCGTTGCTCGCACAGGCCGCCAGCCCGCCTGCTCTGTTTCCCCTGCTCGTGCCTAGCCGGAGCAGCTTTACCGCTGGCCGAAGTCCCGCAGGAGCAGGAGATCGTGTTGTCTTTGCCGTCCAGCGTCGCCTCTGCCCGATCTCCTCGCTATCCGCCCCGTCCGGCTGTCGGACCTCATCGACAGATCCTCGTGCCCGTCAAGTTCCAGGAAACCCCAAGTGTGACCTCGTGCACGTCTACGTGATGAGCCGCCAAATTCCACGAAGCTCCAAGTTCGACTACACTACGAGACAAAGAACGCCAAGTACCTCTTTGAAAACGAACATGTACCAGAGGCATCGGAACCGTCAAGTCCAACAAAGACTATGCTCAACTACCCACGACCCCGAACGTCTACGAAAACGGGTACCACTACCGTCGCCGAGATTGCGAGAACCTCTACCTACGAACCTGGAGCATGTGAGAACCTCTACCGACGAACTCGGAGCATGTACGACGACCATTGTCGAAGACCCGTACCTCTACCGCTTCTCGAACATGAACCACCACTTACTCTTTGACTCGCGAGCCACTACTTCCACTACCATCGCCGAGGACCGATAGTACCACTACTTCCACTACAACCATCCCGAGGACGTCTACTTCCTCTACATTGCACCGTCCCGAACCATATGCTTCGAAGGTATAACCGCCGAGCCGATGACCCCGTGGACGAATGCTTGCGATGTATGAGATGCATGTTTAGATGTTGTATTCGCCCATGAAGGTTAGTTGTTCCTCCTTGTTGTCATGTCGTCCACCCGTGGGAACCCGGTAACCGGGATCACCCCACCATCTTTTGCACGCTCCCGCCACACTTCCTTTGCACCGGTATCTCCATGAGCTACCGGAACCGATATGTTGCCGTGGCATCATTTTAGGATTCATTGCCGTGGCACCCCTTTTGTTTCCGCCACGATGACAAAACGCTTCATATCATGCTCTTATCAACATTTTCATAATTATTGCATAAAACTTGCAAATGTCATCCGCATCATGATAACAACATCAAGAATGTTTAAATTGTTGTTTGTTTCAATTGCTAAATGACATGTGGGGATTTACCGGAATGGTTATTTGTTGTTTTCGGCCTCACTTAAAATTGCCTAAAATGTGTAGTTTACTTTTGCCTCACCTCTTGCCATGTTTTACAACATTTAATATTGTTGGGTACATAAATGAGAGCGAACTAAATAATTGATGTGGTGTTTCGTCAATATGCAACTTGTTCCATATTGAGCTCCACTTAACTTGTAGTGTTGTTTGTGCACTTTGCCATGCCATGCCTCTTTAAACCGGGCATGCATCATTCTTGGTTGTGCATCATGCCATGTTTATGCTTGTGTGTTTACCATGTTGTTTGCTTCTTTTTGGTGTTGCTTCTTCTGGATACTTCCGGTAACATTGCGTTTGTGAGG
>NC_041386.1:286882390-286898885 GCF_002162155.2 Triticum dicoccoides
CAACCTGTCAACCGCCGGTGGCCACCAGGGGCAACTCTGGGCTGGCCTACCAGAAGTTTGGACAATCCGATATGCCCTGAAAACAAGATATGTGCAGCTCCTATCGGGATTTGTCGGCACATTCGGGCGGCTTTGCTGGTCTTGTTTTACCATTGTCGAAATGTCTTGTAACCGGGATTCCGAGACTGATGGGTCTTTCCGGGAGAAGGAATATCCTTCGTTGACCGTGAGAGCTTGTGATGGGCTAAGTTAGGACACCCCTGCAGGGTTTAAACTTTCGAGAGTCGTGCTCGTGGTTATGTGGCAGATGGGAATTTGTTAATGTCCGGTTGTAGAGAACATGACACTTGACTTAATTAAAATGCATCAACCGTGTGTGTAGCCGTGATGGTCTCTTCTCGGCGGACTCCGGGAAGTGAACACGGTCGTGTGTTATGCTTGAACGTAAGTAGTTTTGGGATCACTTCTTGATCACTTCTAGCTTCTCGACCGTTGTGTTGCTTCTCTTCTCGCTCTCATTTGCGTATGTTAGCCACCATATATGCTTAGTGCTTGCTGCAGCTCCACCCCATTACCCCTTTCCTACCCATAAGCTTAAATAGTCTTGATCTCGCGGGTGTGAGATTGCTGAGTCCTCGTGACTCACAGATACTTTCAAACAGTTGCAGGTGTCGGTGATACGAGTGCAGGGGACACAACCGAGCTCAAGCGGGAGCTCGATGAAGATCTTGATCGTTGTTTTGTGTCTTTTCCGGTTGATCAGATGTGGAGCCTAGTTGGGACGACCGGGGATCTAGCATTTGGGGTTGTCTTCTTTTGTTTTGGTTCCGTAGTCGGACCTTGATTGTATTCTGGATGATGTATGTTTAACTTGTTATTTGTGTGAAGTGGAGATTGTAAGCCAACTCTTTATCCCTTTCTTATTCGGTACATGGGATTGTGTGAAGATTACCCCACTTGCGACTAAACCACCATGCGGTTATGTTTCTAAGTCGTGCCTCGACACGTGGGAGATATAGCCGCGTCGTGGGCGTTACAGTACACCTTCTATCACAGATCCGAAGGCAAGATATTTGTTGCTAAAAATGGATTCTTTCCAGAGAAGGAGTTTCTCTCGAAAGAAGTGAGCAGGAGGAAAGTGGAAGTTGATGAGGTAGTTGTACCTTCTCTAGAATTGGAAAGTAGTTCATGACAGAAATTAGTTCCAGTGATGCCTACGCCAATTATTTAGGAAGCTAATGATGATGATCATGAAACTTCAGATTGAGTTACTACCCAACCTCGTAGGTCAACGGGAGTACGTTCCGCACCAGTGTGGTATGGTAATCCTATTCTGGAAGTCGTGTTACTAGACCATACGAACCTACAAACTATGAGCCCAGATTCTGCAAAATGGCTTGAGGCCATGAAATCTGAAATGGGATCTATGTATGAGAACAAAGTATGGACTTTGGTTGACTTTCCCGATGATCAGCAAGCCATAGAGAATAAATGGATCTTCAAGAAGAAGACTACCGCTGATGGTAATGTTACTGTCTACAAAGCTCGACTTGTTACGAAAGGTTTTCGACAAGTTCAAGGAGTTGACTACAATGAGACCTTCTCACCCGTAGCGATGCTTAAGTCTGTCCGAATCATGTTAGCAATTGCCGCATTTTATGATTATGAAATTTGGCAAATGGACGTAAAAATTGCATTCCTTAATGGATTTCTTAAAGAAGAGTTTTATATGATGCAACCAGAAGGTTTTGCCGATCCTAAAAGTGCTAACAAAGTGTGCAAGCTCCATCAATCCATTCATGGACTGGTGCAAGCCTCTAGGAGTTGGAATATACGCTTTGATAGTGTGATCAAAGCATATGATTTTATAAAGACTTTTGGAGAAGCCTGTATTTACAAGAAAGTGAGTGGGAGCTCTGTAGCATTTTTAATATTATATGTGGATGACATATTGTTGATTGTAAATAATACAGAATTTCTGGATAGCATAAAAGGATACATGAATAAGAATTTTTCAATGAAAGACCTCGGTGACGCTACTTATATATTGGGCATCAAGATCTATAGAGATAGATCAAGACGCTTAATTGGACTTTCACAAAGCACATACCTTGATAAAGTTTTGAAGAAGTTTAAAGTGGATCAGTCAAAGAAAGGGTTCTTGCCTGTGTTACAAGGTGTGAAGTTGAGTTAGACTCAATGCCCGACCACTGCAGAAGATAGAGAGAAAATGAAAGTTATTCCCTATGCCTCAGCCATAGGTTCTATCATGTATGCAATGTTGTGTACCGGACCTGATGTGTGCCTTGCTATAAGTTTAGCAGGGAGGTACCAAAGTAATCCGGGAGTGGATCACTGGACAGCGTCAAGAACATCCAGAAATACCTGAAAAGGACTAAGGATATGTTTCTCATTTATGGAGGTGACAAAGAGCTTGTCGTAAATGGTTACGTTGATGCTAGCTTTGACACTAATTCGGATGACTCTAAGTCGCAAACCGGATACGTATTTATATTGAATGGTGGAGCTGTCAGTTGGTGTAGTTCCAAGCAGAGCATCATGGCAGGATCTACGTGTGAAGCGGAGTACATAGCTGCTTCGGAAGCAGCAAATGAAGGAGTCTGGATGAAGGAGTTCATATCCGATCTAGGTGTAATACCTAGTGCATCGGGTCCAATGAAAATATTTTGTGAAAATACTGGAGCAATTGCCTTAGCGAAGGAATCCAGATTTCACAAGAGAACCAAACACATCAAGACACGCTTCAACTCCATCTGCAATCAAGTCAAGGAGGGAGACATGGAGATTTGCAAAATACATACGGATCTGAATGTTGTAGACCCGTTGACTAAGCCTCTTCCACGAGCAAAATACGATCAGCACCAAGACTCCATGGGTGTTAGAATCATTACAATGTAATCTAGATTATTGACTCTGGTGCAAGTGGGAGACTGAAGGAAATATGCCCTAGAGGCAATAATAAAGTTGTTATTTATATTTCCTTATATCATGATAAATGTTAATTATTCATGCTAGAATTGTATTAACCAGAAACTTGATACATGTGTGAATACATAGACAAAATAGAGTGTCCCTAGTATGCCTCTACTTGAGTAGCTCGTTAATCAAAGATGGTTAAGTTTCCTGACCATAGACACGTGTTGTCATTTGATGAACGGGATCACATCATTAGGAGAATGATGTGATGGACAAGACCCATCCGTTAGCTTAGCATAATGATCGATAAGATTTATTGTTATTGCTTTCTTCATGACTTATACATATTCCTTTGACTATGAGATTATGCAACTCCCGAATACCGGAGGAACACCTTGTGTGCTATCAAACATCACAACGTAACCGGGTGATTATAAAGATGATCTACATGTGTCTTTGAAGGTGTTTGTTGGGTTGGCATAGGTCGAGATTACGATTTGTCACTCCGAGTATCGGAGAGGTATCTCTGGGCCCTCTCGGTAATGCACATCACAATAAGCCTTGCAAGCAATGTAACTAATGAGTTAGTTGCGAGATGATGCATTACGGAACGAGTAAAGAGTCTTGTCGGTAACGAGATTGAACTAGGTATGAAGATACGGACGATCGAATCTTGGGCAAGTAACATACGTATGTTGTCATTGCGGTTTGACCGATAAAGATCTTCGTAGAATATGTAGGAACCAATATGAGCATCCAGGTTCCGCTATTGGTTATTGACTGAAGATGTGTCTCGGTCATGTCTACATAGTTCTCGAACCCGCAGGGTCCGCACGCTTAACGTTCAATGACGATTTGTATTTATGAGTTATGTGTTTTGGTGACCGAAGATTGTTCAGAGTCCCAGATGAGATCACGTACATGACGAGGAGTCTCGAAATGGTCGAGAGGTAAAGATTGATATATTGGACGATAGTATTCGGACATCGGAATGGTTCCAGAGTGGTTCGGGTATTTTTCGGAGTACCGGGAGGTTACCGGAACCAAGGTTGTCAGAATCGCAATTTTGAATCGGATCAGACCTCTGATGGTAGGATCCCAAATCGTAGAATCTTCACTATCAGGATAGTAAAAACATAGATTCTATGAACTAAAATCGTAGAATCAGAGGGGTTAGTTTGGATCGTAAAGTCGTAGAATCGTATAACA
Organism: Triticum dicoccoides; assembly: GCF_002162155.2. Lineage (NCBI taxonomy): Eukaryota > Viridiplantae > Streptophyta > Magnoliopsida > Poales > Poaceae > Triticum > Triticum dicoccoides. Next base: position 286,886,537 of record NC_041386.1, read on the forward strand.
GAATCGCGATTCTGACAACCTTGACCGGAACCCCCCGAGGAAGTAATGGGCCTACATGGGACATAGGGGAGAGAGAGGGAAGCCCACAATGGGAGGCCCCCCCCATGGGTTGTCCGAATTGGACAAGGGGAAGGGGGCGCGGCCCCACTTTCCTTCCCCCTCCTCCTTCCCCTTTCCCCCTTCGAAAGAAAGGAAGGGGGGCCGACTTGGACTAGGAGTCCTAGTCGGTTCCCCCCCCCCTATGGCAAGCCCCTTGGCCGGCCTCCCCCTCTCCTCCTTTATATACAGGGGCAGGGGCACCCCAAAGCACAACAGTTGTTTCTTAGCCCTGTGCGGTGCCCCCCACCACAGTTTACTCCTTCGGTCATATTGTCGTAGTGCTTAGGTGAAGCCCTGCACAGATCACATCACCGTCACCATGCCGTAGTGCTGACGAAACTCTCCCTCGACACTTTGCTGGATCAAGAGTTCGAGGGACGTCATCGAGCTGAACATGTGTTGAACTCGGAGGTGTCGTACGTTCGGTACTTGATCGGTTGGATCATGAAGACGTTCGACTACATCAACCGCGTTAACCTAACGCTTCTACTTTTGGTCTATGAGGGTACGTGGACACACTCCCCCCCTCTCATTGATATGAATCCCCTAGATAGATCTTGCGTGATCGTAGGAAAAATTTTGAAATTGCATGCTACGTTCCCCAACAATGGTGGTGTTGCAAGTCTACTCCAAACAAAAGGTGAATCAAGTGCAGATCTAGATGGCAGTTCCTTACCTCCCCTCGTCTTAGAGGGAACGATCTTGGTTGTTGTATCTTTTAGATTTTTATCGTGATAAATATATAATAATCCCAAGTGACTCAACAAATATAGCTATGCTCCCCGGCAACGGCGCTAGAAAAAGGTCTTGATAACCCACAAGTATAGGGGATCACAGCAGTTTTTGAGCGTAGAGTATTCAACCCAAATTTATAGATTCAACACAAGGGGAGCCAAAGAATATTTGTAAGTATTAGCAGTTGAGTTGTCAATTCAACCACACTTGGAGATTAAATATTTGCAGCGAAGTGATCAGCAGCACAGTAATATGATAGTTTTGATAGCAATGGTAACAGTAGCAATGGTAATGGTAACAGCAGTAACAGTTTTGTAGCAGTTGTAATAGCAGCAATAGCAATAGTAACTTAGCAAGAAAAATATGTGGAAAACTCGTAGGCATTGGATCGGTGAATTCGTTGGATGCTATTCATCATATAACAGTCATAACCTAGGGCGATACAGAATTAGCTCCGGTTCATAAATATAACGTAGGCATGTATTCCGTAAATAGTCATACATGGTTATGGAAAAGAACTTGTATGATATCTTTTGTCCTACCCTCCCATGGCAGCGGGGTCCATAAAGAAACTAAGGGATATTAACGTCTCCTTTTAATAGAGAACCGGAACAAAGCATTAACACATAGTGAATACATGAACTCCTCGAACTACGGTCATCACCGGAAACTATCCCAGTTACTATCATACTGGGGATTACGGATCATAACACGTAATATGTGAATATGACTTGCAAGATCGGATCTAGAAGATAGATATAACGGTGAAAACATAAACGGTTCAAATCTGAAATCATGGCACTCGGGCGCTAGTGACAAGCAATAAGCATAGCAAAGTCATAACAACATCAATCTCAGAACATAGTGGATACTAGGGATCAAGCCCTAACAAAACTAACTCTATTACATGATGAATCTCATCCAACTCCTCACCGGCCAGCGAGCTACGAAGGAATTACTCACTCCCAGTGGGGAGAATCATGGAATTGGTGATGAAGGAGGGTTGGTGATGACGAAGACCGAAGATTCCCCTCTCCGAAGCCCCAAACGGGCTCCAGATCTGGCCTCCCGGTCAAGAACAGGAGGTGGCGGTGGCTCCGTATTGTGAAACGTGAGGAAACTTCCTCTCTTATTTTTTTTCTCTGAAAATAGGTATTTATGGAGTTGGAATTAGGGTCATGGGGGCACAAGGTGACCACAACCCACCAGGGCGTGCCTGGAGGGGGTGGCGCGCCCTGGTGTATCATGCCCAACCAGGGCACCCCCTCTGGTGGTTCTTGGTCCCAATGTTTTTTATTTATTCTGAAATAAATCTCCAAAAAGTTTCGCTCCATTTTGAGAACTTTTATTTCTGCACAAAAACAACACGATGGTTGTTCTGCTGAAAACAGCATCAGCCCGGGTTAGTTTCATTCAAATCATGCAAATTAGAGTCTGCAAAAGAGGAAAAGCGTTAGGAAAAGTAGATACGATGGAGACATATCAACCATGAGCGGGGGTGTAGCCTCCAACATCGGGTCATCCGACACCAGGGGCATCATGGTCCTGGCTGGGTAGACCACAGAACGGGGCAGCTGCCCAAATACGAAAAAGGTGTGCAACTACATCAGAGCGTCATAAAGGTGCACACAGGTGGTGTGTAACTCATGGCGAAGAGCTCGGTTAGCTCGATCTAGACCATCAGCATGTCGAACAAAGTTCTGGTGGTAGAAGGACTCGTGGGTGGCAGTGGTGTAAGAAGTAGTGTAGTATCCCTGCTCACCCTCGCTGGATGCGGTAGCAATGTGTCTGAAAGGGGAGGTATCCAACTCCTGATACTCTCCACGAAAACATGTCAGAGCAGCATAAGCAGCATCGTGGATTGCCATATCGATGTTCACTCCAACACCATGAGCAGTGTGCAGCACAGTAGAGGAGTTACCATCATGAGAATAGAGGCGGACGATGGCATGGTACTGCTCCTGGTTAAAGTCACGGTACTGCTCGTACACGGTGTACTCAGGGTGCCAGCGATAACCTAGATAGGTCATCATCTTAGCTAGCGCATCTAGTGATCCTGAGGCTCCAATAGCCGTCGTGTGGCGCACGACCTGTCTCATAGGATCCATCTAAAAGCAGAGACGTTTCAAAGGAGTCAAATGACAGTGTGTGTATTATTCAATATACTTTTCAAAGGAATTATTGCAGATAATCTAGCTCTTTGTGTGAATGTGATTCACGAGATCCTAATGCTAGAGTTAGAAAATTCATTTAACCCGTATAGAAGAGAGATTAGAGTCCAAGAGTATAGACGATGAATAAAAGATCCTAATACCACCCAATGGCAACATGGGTCTGTAAGCCACAAAGCCATGTTAGTAAAAGTTTTCCAATGACTAGACACAACTTCGGCCAAGGAGTTATGAAGGGGGGTTCCTACAGGAAGTCGACTCTGATACCAACTTGTGACGCCCCCGATTCAATCGTACACTAATCATACACGCAAATGTGTACGATCAAGATCAGGGACTCACGGGAAGATATCACAACACAACTCTAGACACAAGTTAAAATAATACAAGCTTCATATTACAAGCCAGGGGCCTCGAGGGATCGAATACATCAACTCGAATACACAAGAGTCAGCAAAAGCAACAATATCTGAGTACAGACATAAGGTTAAACAAGACTACCTTAAGAAGGCAAACATAAAAGCAACAACGATCGAAGAGGCAAGGCCTCCTGCCTGGGACCTCCTAACTACTCCTGGTCATCGGCGGTCTCCACGTAGTCGTAGGCTCCGTCGGGGTAGTAGTAGTAGTCGACGAGGGTGGCATCTGGCTCCTAGGATCCACCATCTGATCACAGCAACCGGATATAGGGGAAAGAGGTAGCAAAGCAACCATGAGTACTCATCCAAAGTACTCGCAAGACTTACATCAGAACTATGCTAAGTATGCATCGGTATCAAAGGAGTGGGGTTGTATCTATGGACTGAACTGCAAAAATGCCAGAATAGAGGGGAAGGCCTAGCCTATCAAAGACTAGCATCTTCAAGCATCTTGCAGCATTCAGAAGAGTACATAATAGCATATTATAATTAAAGCATGGTGTAGTATTAACTCCTAGAGATCCTTCCTCGACTCCTTGTGAGAAAGCAATCCCGGAGCCAACATATCCATCTCATATCTCAAGTATCCATTTCTAGTTGTAATAGATCAGGATACAACTCCAAGCGTCATTACCGTGGACACGGCTATTCGAATAGATAACTTCCCTGCAGGGATGCACCACATTTCCCAACACGCTTGATTACTCTGGCTGGACACACTTGCCTGGGTCATGTCCGGCCTCGGAAGGTCAACACGTCGTAGTCCTACCTAGGTTCCACAAAGAGGTCCCCGTCGGTGTACATCCTAAGCACTCCGGGGTCTTGGGCCCATCGCCCATTGCACTCTGGGTCATTGTGAGCAGGGTTGATACCAGCGCCACCTCGGATGGCCGGCACGATCCGACTATGCCACAATGCTGAACTGGACGTCTGACAGAGATTTTAGAATAAACGTATGACGCCGAGTGCCCATAACTGTTCCCGCATGGTGGTTAGTGCGTATAGGCCAGTGGCCAATTTAGAACAAATACAGACCAGTTAGTGCATTATTAAATGAAGTGACGACTGTCGAAACAAGTCCGGAGGTACCACCACATCCTAGGTGGTACCGCTAACAGCCAGCCACCACCGTAACTCTCGCGAGTGCTCTCCGGTCCCGACTGACTTTAACAAGGGTCTAAAGTAAAGTCAAGGTAACCGTGTTTCCAAAGCATCAAGGGGGAAACCCGAGGAATCACCCTCGCTGGATTTCGCTCGATGTAATCATCAAGGTGAACATAGGAGGAATCACCCTCGAGGTTCATGCTTGAGGGGTTGCACGACAGAGTCGTCATCGGGGGTGGTGAAGGAGGAATCACCCTCGATAGACCATGACCGATTAGCTATGTTGTAGAGATATCATCAGGAGTGTGTTACGAGGTATCACCCTCGGCACTCGATAGTAGCTCTGCAGAGTCGTACAACTAATTAAGGGGGTGTGATGTGATGTGTCGGGCCCTGGACGTCGATCACATTGATTGAGTCATCAGTCATCAAGCAGGGGCAACTGGGACAAGGTGAGGGGTCACTGATGGATCACTAACCAACCTATACTAAGCAGTTTAGGATAAGCAAGTAAGGTACAACGGCAGGTTACAAAAGCAAGCTATGCATCAGAATAGGAGCAATCAAATATAGTAGCAAAATCTAATGCAAGCAAGAGAGAGAATGGAATGGGCGATATCGTAATGATCAAGGGGGGTTTGCTTGCCTGGAAACTTTGCTGAAAAGGGAGAAGGGTTGTCGATGACATAGTCGATCACAAGGGCAGCATCGGTCTCGGGATCTACCGGAGAGAAGAGGGGGAGGAAACAGTAAATACAAAGCACACAGATACATCACTAAGCATGACATGACAATATGCGGTGCTAGGGGTCTCCTAACGCAGTGCCACACGATACCGGCGAAGGAGGGAAACATCTGGCAAAGTTTTCCCGAAGTTTGGCATTTTCTGGCAGATGAAAAGAGGGGGATGGTTCCATGTTCGCTATGCTAGGGGCATGTGACAGACGAATAGAGGGCATATTCGGATTCGTCATATTTTTCTGAGAAACTTTCATATATAAATTATTTTCAACCAAGTTACGGTTTTATTTTATATGATTTTTCTAAGTTTAAAACATTTTTTGAAATTGCTATTATTTAAATTAATTTAGAAAAAGGAAATATTGCGTCAGCATGATGTCAGGGTGACATCGGTAGTGTCAGCTAACTGGTCAAACTAACACGTGGGACCCACCTCTCATAGACAGTGAAGTTAACCGGTGGACTAAAATTAACTAAACTAACTAATTAAGCAGTAGGGCCCACTAGTCTGTAACTATTTAGGTTAACTAAAATTAATTCAGCTAATTTTATTAATTAGTGGGGGTGGGCCCCATCTGTCAGCTGCATGGGTCGGTCCAATCAGCATGGTGGACCAGGTCAACAGGCCGGCCGGGCCCCTTAGGCCCACGGGTCAGTGACCCAGGGGTGGCCCCGGGCCAGCCACTTCAGCGCGGGTGGTGGCGCGCCGACGACCAAAAACACGGCAGAGCTTCGCCGGAAGTGGTCGGGGTCGCGCCTCCGGCCACCATTTGGCGCGCAGAGTGGCGCGTTCGAAAGAGGGGGCTCGTGCGCATCCGTCCGTGGTCGTATTTGGGGCTAGGACAGTGGATTCGACGGCGATGTCGAGCGGAACTATCGCCGGAGTTCGGGCATGGACGGGCTCGTGGCCACGGCCAAGCCAACGGGTGGCGGCGTTCGACTCGCGTGAGTGTGCCGCGTCCAACGGTGCAAACGGGAGGGCAGAGGTGGCCGGACTTGGCCAAGGCGGCGCTAGCAGACGGCGCCGGCCATGGGTGCTCGACGGAAACAACGAGGTGCGAGGCGATCAATCGAACTAGGCGCCCAGGCGGCATCTACAGGAGGCTACGAGCACACTGGGGTGCTCGGACGCGACGAGCAGATGTTGTGGTTGCGGTTGTGCCATTGACGGCGGTAGCGAGCTCGCGGCAATGGTGGCAAAGTGGCTACAGGACGAGCGCTAGGCAGAGAGAGAGAGAGGATACGGTGCGGAGCTCATCATGTGGGCGCACGGGGGCCCGGTGACGGGTTAGTAGCAGCAGCAGCAGCATGGCAACGATGGTGGACGATGGTGGCGACCCAATGAAGAAGAGGGAGCGGGCGTCGTCTTGGAGGTCCTCGGCACTGTCACGGTGGTGCAAACGGGGCCGCGGAGTACGGGGATTCTTCTGGGCAGGGTCTCAAGCGGCGGCGAGAACGGTGGACGCGTGGGCAAGCTCGTCCATGGTGATGGGCTTGTCGGACGCGACGGATCTGGAGGAGGGGGAGAGGCGGAGAGGGAGAAAGAGGGCGAGTGGGGAGGCAGGGCGAGTGGGAGAGGTGGCAGGGGGGAGACCGAGGCGTCGGCCTTATCCTCCGCCAGCGAGGCCGGCGAGGGGGTCAGGTGGCGACCGAGGGACTCGGTCAGGCGTACAGTGGAGAGGAGGGGGAGGACAATGGGGGAATGGGTAGGTGGGCTGGTTGGCTCGGGTGGGCCGTGGCCCAGGGGGTAGGGGCTTTCTCTCTCTTTTTTAGTAGTTTTTGTTTTTCTTCTATTTGTTTTCTGTTTTCTTATTTATTATATTTTACTTTTACATTTGTAAAATATAAACCTAGTCTCTAAATTAGTATTATTAAATATACCACTGCCACAATTAGTTGGGGTCTAAATATAATAGTTTGCTGTTATTATAATTTAAAAGCAATTACATTATTATTTAGGCCACTATTTTGATTAATCTGGGACATTAAAACACTTTATAAAAATGTTGGTTCACCACCATAATTAGTTATGGAATATTTGCAACATTATGAGCTTTTTAGTTGTGATATTTTGAAAACTTTAAATTTTTGACTTTAATTTAATTTTGAAATTAAACTGGATGGAATCAAAGGGGGATTTAGCAACAGTGAAAATGATGACATGGCACCATTAACATGGGATTACTATAGCTTAATTATCTAGGCGTTACAGCTGTGTAGATGGGTTGTGGGTGAGATGAGAGAAAAGGCGGGCAGCCCGACAACAATTTGTTTCTCGCAGGCGTGTGCAAATGTGGTTGGTCTCGAAACGGTCAATGACAAGAACAGAGAGAACCGGCAACTACGAACTGATGCAAGTATTGGAAAATGACGACAAACAAATGTCGATGCAGTGTGAATGATGTGATGATGAATGCAACAAACAAATAAATCACACGGAGACAACAAAATAACGGGAAGGCATTCCCTTCGACCACGGCGGCATTTGGAGATGAGTTTAGGGACTTGTGCCACCATATTGAGAGTCAGAGTGTTTTCATCACTAGCCCCATATATGATGAGATGCCCTAATTCCCATGTGAGGAGAGCCACCCCCACCACCACTTTAGTGTTATGAGTGACTCCATCATATGTGAGATTGAGTGCACCTACCTCGAGGGAATGAGTGAGCCACCACATATAGAGAGTGAGATAGTTGATAGGTCATGTGAGGACACTTTCAACACTAACAACTTAATCTCTACCTCTATTGTGTCTTATCATTTGGTGCTAGGTCCCATTATGATGACGCGCCGATTCTCGACGACTTCATTCACCACATGGTTCCATCACGATGATGATGTCATGATGGATGATGTGTACATTTACCACGCATACACGTTGGTTCATTTGTCTCTTGTATAGGTCCCCATAGTTACTCGTCAACCTCGCAAGCGCGTGAGTTGATGAAACGAGCTCTAGAGAGCAACAACGATGTGCGCCACCATAGAGTGCTTACCCTCCACCACCCTCTTTGCGCAAGAACTTCACGCATTTCTTCTACATGACTCTCACATGGCTATGGGTTACTTTTCATTACATATTATATGCCCATCTTACCATGATCACTTTGCATTTTATGATCACTAGCAAGATGGCCGTGCATTGCACGGAACATCAAGATGCATTTTTGTACAAAACATCTGTTGTGGATTGACCCATGCAAGAGTAATCCCATGTGTAAAAACTACTGATATCTCAAGAATTTTATCAGAAAAATGGTGTCTCAAGAATTTCATTGAAAAAAATAATATCTTGAGAAAGATGGGAGATAAGGTGAGGAGTGGGTGTGGTGGTGACTGGTGGTCGGACTGGGCGGAGGCATGGGGATGGACGGCCCGGCAGCGGCCACCATGCCAGATTGTTCCAGAGACTTTCTTTTTTAATTGCTCAGCAATGAGGTTGTGGGAGATAAGGATGAACAAGGCAAGGCCTTATCTGTAAATGTGAAGAGAGGTGCGGGTATCTTTTGTAAAATTGTCATAGTTTGCTTTCTACCTGTCACATATAGATCAGACGGTCTATATTACAAGATGGCAGACACACCATCATCACCAACTCGGTTTTTTATAAGAGTAGAGATTTCTATGCTTTTTTCATGCATTTGTGAGCCATGTTTTGCATTACACATGATTCATGACTCTACCACTTGTATTATGTTTGCAAGCTTGGTGAAGATATTACTTGTTATTACCGTGTCTGCTTTGCGTTTGTGCTTACGATGTTACATTAATCATGATTCATGTTCATGCTTGCAATATGGCATGTGCATTTATTATGCCTATTATTTGCTCACATGACATGATTACCATGATTTACTTTAATATGTTGCATTTTCTCAATGTTGTACAATCATATGTGAATCCACATATATTATTGAATAGTGCCTTGAGGACGGTTCTTAAAAAAAAGCCCCCCATTTGGCATTTTCCCTTCACTTCATTAACCATATATTTGGAGCTACTAAATTATGTTGTGGTGTTGTTCTTATTTCTTTAGTGACATATATGAGGTTCTATTACTATTCCAAAAGTGTCAAGTTAGTTCTAATTCCACATACTATTCATCAGGGTTCTAAAAATAACTACGTTATTCACAAGGCGGCTTATTTGGGTCTTCTTCTATTCCACTCTGCTGCCATATTCTCCTCTGCCAGGTCCTTGTTTTTGACGGAAGACCACTTGTACTGCTCCGTAAGTGTGAAAGATGGCAATTTATTACTACCTCCGTCCCAAAATTCTTGTCTTAGATTTGTCTAGATACGGATGTATCGAACTTGTCTTAGATTTGTCTAGATACGGATGTATCTGTTAGATACATCCGTATCTAGACAAATCTAAGACAAGAATTTTGGGACGGATGGAGTATTAAACATTGTCAGTACTAACACATAACCGAAAGAGTGTCGAGTTAAAGAATGGAAAACTAAATTCTATAGTTGTAGCATGCTGTTTCACCCAAGTATTCTCCAAAAGTTCACTAAAGTTACATCGATGGCATTGTATATTCAAAATGGAATCAATTACATAAGTATAACCCAAAGGCGCAGCGAGTACATATCTAGTGCAAACCGTACATTCAACGGAAACATGGAAACTTGATCCGCTGTCGTTGGATTGGAAATGTGCGCCACGAGATGGGAGTACGTGCAAATTGCAAATTGGACCCCGCAATAATTCTGTACTTCGGTACAGAAGCATGCCGAGGCTGAGTCGTCTCATACCTTTCCCCATGGCGGCATCCAATCTCGATTCGAGTTCCTACCATGGGAAGCTAGGGTTAGGAGACGATGCTTCCCTCCAGCAGGACCCCCTCGTTCCGCTCTGGGCCAGCAAGCGGCCAGCAAGCGGCTAAATCCTCTCTGGTGATTGTCCCGCCAGCAGTGACAGTCCTCCTCCGAGCGTTTCGTGGTGGGCCTGCGGTCAGCGAGCGGCGCAGCTGATTCCTCTCCGGCGATTGTCTGGCCAACTGTGCCAGTACTCGTCCAAGCGTTCCCCAACGACGTCGTGCTGGATCTAGGTCCCCAGGTATGAGGATGTCTAGTGTCCATGTTTTCTGCTTTCCCCTGTTCTCCTCACGTGGCTCATCTAGTGGTTCCCTCTTCCCTAGATTGGGCTATAGATTTGCAAAGCAAATAGACGAGGGGACAAGGTCGTAGCTAATTGGGTTGTCTCCTCTAGGATCAGCACATCCTTTGAAGGAAGTAGGAGAGGGGACGAAGTAGTGGCATATTGTCAGCAGATGCAGATGTTGGTCTTGAAGAAATTGGGAAGGTATAATTTATTTTCTCCTAATTAAGTGTTATATACGTCTATGACTATATGTGCCTAGAGTGTGTGCTCTGTGCGACCGTGGTCTAATGAAAAGTGATATATGTCTATGAACTGCTACTACTACTGCCCAGATGGAATTTAGATGATGATAAGTATGTAAATTTAGAAAGCTCGAGTGGTGTCTAGGGCTTGTACATGCTTCTGCAAATTTGCTAGATTAATTTATGTGTGTGTGCTACTGCTAGTAGTGTGATTGACAGCGAGAAAAAGAATGTGTGCCATTGGTACTAATCCTATTGACAGTGAACTGGTACTGCTAGTGCCATCTTTACATCATTTTTTGGCTGAAAACATTCATGTGTAGTCATAGATGATTAACTTACAACCCAATCGTTTCATTTAAGTCAACATGTGGAATAGATGATTGAACTTATATAGTCAGCAAATTATATATGAAACTCATTTAAATACATTGTTTAAACTATTGAAAACAGTAATTTTAGTTAAAATTCTGTGTAGAGTAGCCATCTGCAGCAAAGACACAATCGAGTCATTTAGAGTTACAAAACCTCCAACCGTGAAACTTGCAGCCCAAACAAACACACCCTTAATGCAGCAACAAGGAACTCTTATGGCGATAGAATTGTGTGTAGTACGATGGGAAATAAGAAAGATGTTGGAACTGGTTGAACATAGAAAATTGTAGAAATGATGTTTGCCATCAGGTTTAGTTTCTATTGCTATTGATTAGTGAAGTGAGCTGAGATTAGCTATTGCAATTAATTTCTATTGCCTGGACGATTCAACTCTTCTTTCAGGTTGCTTGGTGGCAAGATTTCTGCAAGTTATTAGGACTAATAGTACTGCATTGGTTTTTTCTTCTCCTAGTGTACTAGAACTAGGTGTTGAATGACTAATGTACAAATCCGCAGATTTGCCATCACTGTTAATTACTGTTTTCGGACCATTATCTTAACTGATGTACTTATGTATTGAAGTGATGCATTATTGAATTTGACTGACTCATATTGGTGCTACATAATCAGCACTATGTGCAACTGAACTGTTTGGTTTACTTTAATTTGTTCTAGGCAATGGTTCCAGTTGTTAGAATATGCTCTGTAAAGCGCAAGTGTTTGGTCGTGGTTTCGGCTGTTGTATTGAGTCGTTTGCTTTACTTAAATTTACTAGGAACTGGGCAGAGTTCTCTTTTTCAGGGGCAGAGTTCTGTTGGACAGAGTTCTAATTCTACTCCTAGCATCTTTGTATTGAACTGTTTGCTTTACTTGCCTTTGGCAGAATTGTGTTGAGAGAGTGTACTGTTGTTTTGTTTACCCAAATGGGGCGTTTGCTGATATAATATCAAAAAAATTACTTGCTTACCCCATGTTGATTGCAACTAGTTTCACACCGCTGGTACAAAACGTCTACGTGGAGACATGGGGCGACGATGCTAGCTTTGATGACTTGTAAACACCGAGGGGTTATGTGAAAAATATCATTGCAACCCAGCGGGCGTTTATTTGCAAATAGCAGGTAGCAATGATGGATGGATCTAGTCCATACACACAGGATCCAACAGCCTGTGCTCAGGTTCCCAAGCTTCCACTGAAAATGTGGTTTCCACCTGATAGTCTCCAAATTCTTATACAAGGAAAACACTGTAGTGTTTTGTCAGTATTTACACGATACATGGACCATGCTATTTTTTGCAACTTTGAGAAGACTCTGACGGCACAAGCACATGATGCAACAATTACAGTAGAAT
>NC_041386.1:286899149-286975577 GCF_002162155.2 Triticum dicoccoides
GGGGGTTTGCTTTATGTACGCTGTAATAGTGCAGTTTCAGCAAGTCATCTGAAAGGAGCTGTTGTCAGGAGGACAGAAGGGATTTATGAATGGGCATACATATAATGAAGGCTCGACGAATAATACAATGAAGGCTCGACGAATAATACTGAACGATGTTAGACTAACAATACAATCTATGGTTAAAATTGATACTCCCTCCGTTCCAAATTACTCGTCGCAGAAATGGATGTATCTAGAACTAAAATACATCTAGATACATCCATACCTACGACAAGTAATTCGGAACGGAGGGAGTAGATGACAGCTGCTGGCGTGGTCAGCCCACCTCCCGGTTGTGCCTACCATACAACATGTGTAGAAGGTGGCAGGTATTGGAGCAACAGAACAGATTCAAAGATAGTCAACTGTTATCCTGGCCTCCAGCTACCATGTGCTGCAATGAACGACATATGTTTCATGATAAGCTGACGAAATGTGTGGGAACTGCTCATTTCATACTTCCACATTTTGAGCAAACCCCATATTACACGGTTAAACCAAGCAATTTATATAGTGCAACACAAACATTAATAGGAGGAATTACTGATAACTCACTAGAAGATTAAAAATTGATTTTTTTTTATAGTAGCATAATAATATAGCAGCTTCAAACAACACAAAAGCCATCTATGAAATTAGGTTTTTTTTAAGTAGCACGGAATACTAAGGAACTGGAATTGGGTTGTCTAGACAACTTGGCTTGTAATAGTAGAGACGATCGGGCAAATAGATGCAACTCACAACAGAAAACAGAACAGTGCAGGGTGAGTTGTAACATACCTCCTGCCACATGAGGAACTTGAAGATCCATACACCACCCACCTGGCGGGGGATCTGATGGACGTCCAAATTGCATTGGCGCTGCAGATGCTTCAAAATGGTCTGGAGCAGGTGGTCCTGGATAACAATCAGGAACAGATGAAATCAGCTCGATACTATACTAGGTGATAAAATAGCAGTGAACTAGTGTTCTCGAGGGAACTGCATAGCATGAAATATTAAAAAAATGCAAACTAAGAAAAGGCTCACAATTTGATCGTTTACTGTCGGTGTACTAGAGTAGGGGTATCCTAATATCCCGAACTTGTGCACGGGCAGTCGCAGCATCCCGCGGCAAGGCTTGCCGGGTGACCGTCAAGGTCCTCCATGATTCCTTTGGAGCCATTCAAGGACAAAGTATCCAAGCCAAGGAGACAAGACCCCGGCAAGAGGAGCTTGCCGGGAAGGCCAATCAAGGCATCTCAAGACCCCGGCAAGAGGAGCTTGCCGGGAAGGCCAACCAAGGCATCTCAAGGAACTTGCCGCGACGCGCCACGCGCCCCGGCAAGGCCCGGTGAGCGACAAGCTCCCGGACGCGACAAGACAACGACCGCGGCAAGGCGCTTGCCGCGGCAAGCCACCACTCTGTGCCCGCGCTCCAGCACATCCACCAACGTGTCGCTCTGGGACCCTTCCAGGCGTACGTGGCGGGAGGCTGTGCAGCCGGCGGTGCGCGGTGGCAAGCGGCGCTGACAAGATTGTCATCGTGGCGAGCGGTGGCGTTCCTGACGGTCCCTTTTGCACTATTTAGGCGACGCAGACGGGCATTTAATGCCCTTGTCCCCTGCCGTCAGGGTTAGGTATGATACACTGTAGCAGGTAGCTGTACCAACCGCAACACCTTTCCATTTTTACCCTTGTCTACGTTGCCACCTGTCGGTGACCCCTTGAGCATATAAAAGGAGGCCCATGCGCAACGTAGAGGAGGGGAAGGAAGGAGAGAGAACACTCACGCTCGGTCTCGTTAGCTGCTGGGGTGTACTGTAGCACTCCGCGCTCCCGAGCAAGAACTCAATACAAACCACAAAGCAGGAGTAGGGTTTTACGCATCTGTGCGGCCCGAACCTGGGTAAACTGCTCGTGTGCTTCGCCTCGATCCGCTCTTCGTGCGATCCTCGCCCCCGCCGAACCGAAAGGGACTCGGTCCGCCGGTCCCATAGGTGCTCGTGGATTAGTCCCCCGACATCTTTGACGCGCCAGGTAGGGGGGTCGAGTTTGTGTGAACCAGATCCGGCGTTCACACGAGCTAGATCTTCATCATCTTCATCGACATGCCGCCGAAGAAGAAGGCTTCGGAGGCGGCTGCTCCGTCCGCGCCGAACCCACCACCGCCGGAGCAAACGGCTGATGGGCAGACGCCGGCGGAAGAACGGGCGTCGACGAGAGAGCTCACGGTGCTGCCAGGTCCAAGGACAAGGCTGCGCTGCCCATCGGCGGCGTAGCCGGCTCCCACAACGACCGGGCGCACTCCAAGACCTCGGCGTCCGTACATGCACCGCGCCCTTCTCAGGAGGCGCGGGGCGGCAGCGTCATGATACTCACGGTACCATGCGTTTGCTGGACCAAGATCGAGCTGGTGGATCTCGGAGTGCTCAAGACCAGCATGCACGCCAACATGCTGGCACGAGCGAGGCACGGTCGCCTGGACGGGATACTGCTCCTTCTAACGTAGTTAGAAGTCCGAGCACATCCCGCTCCTCGCACCGTTCGCCACCGCCACCCGCCACTACAGCAGAAGCTTTGACGCGAGCTCAACTGCTCCTGGACTACCCTCCAACGACAGACAAGATCGACGACTGGAGGGCCACCATTCAGAGTCTCATCGGCTTCGCCAACGGCGACACTCAACGGCAGCCGAGCACGTCGCAGCCGCGGCAAGTCAGCCAGGCACGAGCCGGTGGCGACAAGACCGGTGGGGGTGCAACCACTGTGCACTCTCCGCCCCGAAGGCCAAGATCGCCGACTCGCCGGATCCACCTCGACAGCGACTCCACCGCGTCATCAGATCCACGAGCTCATCACGATCAGCGCCAAGTTCTTCACGAACGACAGCAAGAAGACGCTCGTACTCGCATCGAGCGCCGAAGAGAAGCGCGACGTCAATCGGACCAGCGCGCTGGGCCCTCTGTCGACATGCATGCGCCAGGGGAACCAGGCGACTTGTCGTACGCGGTAGGTTGCCCTGCGTTTACTCGTGAGCTGCGGCAAGTTCGGTGGTCCAGCACGAAGAATTTCAAGCCAGACGTACCAGAGAAGTACGACGGCAAGTCGTATCCGTCGGAGTTCCTCGGCATCTACACCATCGCGGTGCAGGCTGCTGGGGGGCGGGACGACAAGATCCTTGCCAACTACTTCCCGCTGGCGCTCAAGCCCAACGTCAGGTCCTGGCTCATGCACTTGCCGGACAACTCCATATCCTCCTGGGCAGACCTATGCCGTCAGTTTGTCGGCGCCTTTACAGGCGGCCACAAACCTCATGGCCAAGAAAGTGACCTTCATCTGCTCGCCCAGAAGGAAGGAGAGCCCCTGCGCAAGTACATTCAGAGATTCAGCCGTGTACAGCACAACATCCCAGATGTCCACCCTGCCGCGGTCATCAGCGCGTTCCATCAGAACGTGCGTAACCGCAGGATGCGGGAGGAGATGACGATGTGCAAGATCAGAGACGTCAGTGAGCTGTATGCCCTGGCCGACAAGTGTGCACGTGCTGAGGAAGGGAGGAAACTCCCCGGAGAGAATACAGGAGCAGGAGGATCTGACAGCGAGGATGCTGCCCCGGCAAGGAAAAACCGGCGGCGGAACAACAAGAAGAAGAAAGGCAAAGATGTGCTAGTCATTGAGCAGTCCGGCAACGAAGGTGGCGCCAAGAAAGCCAAAGCTGGTAGCTCCGGCAAAGAGATTGCCGCATGCACCAACTGCCAGACTGTGGCGGTCGCCGACAAGCAGGACGGCACCGACAAGCAGTACTGCAAGATCCACCGCACCAAGGGCCATGACCTCCAGAGCTGCAAGAAGGTCGAGCAGCTTGTCCAGCAGCAAAAGGCTGAATACGAGCGACGCGACAAGGAGAGGGCCCAAGGAGGCGCTGGAGAATCCGGCAAGAAGCGCGCCGGCCGGGGAGGACGCCGCGGCAAGGCCAAGCAGCGGCAAGGAGACAGACCTCCCCGCGGCCGCGACAAGGATGAAGATGACGACGACGACGAAGACATGGATGGTGTCGAGACTAGTGAGCAAGAGTTCCAGAAAGCCACAGAGGTCTTGTGCGTTGACGGCGGTGCTTCTCTGCATACTTCGCACCGCCAACTCAAGCAGTGGGTGCGGGAAGTCAATGCGGCGGAA
Source organism: Triticum dicoccoides (assembly GCF_002162155.2). Classification (NCBI taxonomy): domain Eukaryota; kingdom Viridiplantae; phylum Streptophyta; class Magnoliopsida; order Poales; family Poaceae; genus Triticum; species Triticum dicoccoides. Next base: position 286,903,350 of record NC_041386.1, read on the forward strand.
TCACCTGTCGAGTCACGCAAGCTTCTGAAATGGTCCAGCACGCCTATCATCTTTGATATTGAGGACCACCCTGATCGCACAACTGCGGTCGGATGCTTGCCGATTTTGGTTTCACCAACTATCCGCAACCTCAAGGTCACTAAGATGCTAGTTGACGGCGGGGCCGGCTTGAACCTGATCTCCTCCGCTGTACTCCAGAAACTCCAGATCCCTGACAACGAACTTGAAGAGACCGGCACATTCCAAGGAATCAACCCGGGAAGGAGCAAGCCGAAGGGGAAGGTCACGTTGCCAGTAACATTTGGCAACGAGGTGAACTTCAAGACTGAGAGGGTCACTTTTGACGTTGCCGATTTTCCATTGCCTTACAATGGGATACTCGGCCATCCAGCACTCGCCAAGTTCATGGCAGTCTCTCACTACGCATACAACATGCTGAAGATACCAGGCCCGATAAACGTCATCTCTGTCCCTGGCGACAAGAAGGATGCTCTTATCTGCGCCGACAAGATCTACCGGGAAGCGGCAGCCGCAACAGATCGCAAGTCACCTGCCGTTGAAGCTCCCGGGGGGAAGAAGAAGACCAAGTCCGGCAAGAGTTCTGATGCCCACTCCGGCAAGCACACCTCTTCGGAGTGCTGCGCTGCCGTCGAGGACGCACCATCGAGCTCCACCGGCAAGTGTAAGAAGACAATGGTAGCTCCGCCAGAGACCAAGAAGGTGTCCGCCAAGGAGGACGGCACTGGTGGTACCCTCACCATCAGTGCCACTCTCGACCCTAAATAGGAAAGCGCGCTCATTGCTTTCCTGCGGGCGAACGTCGACGTGTTTGCGTGGCAACCGTCTGACATCCCCGGTGTACCCAGGAAAGTAATTGAGCACCATCTTGCCGTTTGTCCTCATGCGCGGCCCGTCAAGCAGAAGGTCAGGAAGCAAGCAGTGGAGCGCCAAGAATTCATCGCAGAGGAGATCAAGAAGTTGGAAGCAGCAGGCTTTGTCAGAGGAGTGCTCCATCCTACGTGGTTGGCCAATCCTGTAGTCGTGCGCAAGGCGAACGGGAAATGAAGACTTTGTATCGACTTTACCGATGTTAACAAAGCTTGTCCCAAAGACTCATTTCCTTTGCCGTGCATTGACCAGATTGTTGACTCCACGGCCGGATGTGACTTGCTTTCATTTCTTGACGCATACTCAGGATACCATCAGATCTTCATGGCAGAAGAGGATGAGGAGAAGACCGCATTCATCACTCCATGTGGCACGTACTGTTTCATACGGATGCCTTTCGGTTTAAAAAATGCTGGTTCAACATTTGCAAGGGTAGTCCATGTCGCTCTTGAGCCACAAATACACAGAAATGTGGAAGCCTACATGGATGACATAGTGGTCAAGAGCAAGGACAAGGCAACTCTGATTCAAGATTTAGACGAGACCTTTGCAAATCTGCGCAAGATCAGCCTCAAGCTCAACCCCGAGAAGTGTGTGTTTGGAGTCCCCTCCGGCAAGCTTCTCGGGTTCTTCGTGTCTCGGCGGGGAATCGAAGCCAATCCCGACAAGATCAAGGCCATTGAGCAGATTGAAGCACCAAAGCGCGTCAAGGATGTACAAAGACTTGCCGGTTGCGTGGCTGCTCTCAGCAAGTTTATCTCTAGGTCTGTTGAGCGCGCCCTGCCGTTTTTCAAAATATTGAAAAAGGCAGGTCCAATGAAATGGACTCCGGAAGCGGAGGCTGCGCTGCAAGACTTGAAGAGATACCTGTCCTCCACTCCAACACTTGTCGCATCTAAGCCACAAGAGAAGTTGCTGCTGTATGTAGCGGCAACCAATCAAGTGGTTAGTGCTGCGTTAGTAGCAGAGAGGGAGGCAGATGACGAGCCAGCAACCACGGCAGGCGCATCCAGCGACAAGCAGGGGGCTTCCCCGACAAGCTCTGGTCCCGACAAGGATGGATCTGCGCAGACGCACGAGGAGATACAGAAAAGAATGGTACAGCGCCCAGTTTACTTTGTCAGTTCCCTTCTGCAGGGGGCTAGGTCAAGGTACTCTAGCGTCCAGAAATTGCTTTTCGACCTTCTCATGGCCTCGAGAAAGCTACGCCATTACTTCCAAGCACATGAGATCACAGTTGTCACTCGTTTTCCGCTGAAGAGGATACTACAGAATCCAGAAGCGATAGGCAGGATTGTTGAGTGGGCACTGGAACTATCAAGCTTTGGCCTCAAGTTTGAGAGTACTTCAACTATCCAAAGCAGAGCATAGGCAGAATTCATAGCAGAATGGACGCCAACACCAGATGAAGAAATTCCAGAAACGAGCATCCCCGTCGAGGAAGCAAGCAAAGAGTGGCTGATGTACTTTGATGGTGACTTTTCGCTGCAAGGCGCCGGCGCTGGCGTGCTGCTTGTCGCACCCACCGGAGAGCACCTCAAGTACGTAGTCCAGATGCACTTTCCCAAGGAGCAAGCAATAAACAATACTGCAGAGTATGAAGGCTTGCTTGCCGGTCTCAGGATCGCGGCAGACCTTGGGATCAAGAAGCTCATCGTCAGGGGTGACTCGCAGCTTATCGTCCGCCAAGTGAACAAGAGCTATCAGAGTCCGTTGATGAAAGCCTACGTCGACGAAGTGAGGAAGCTAGAAGAGCACTTTGATGGCCTACAGATGGAGCATGTTCCAAGAGCTCAGAACGCCATTGCCGATGGCCTTTCAAAGTGCGCCGCACTTAAGTTACCTGTGAAACCAGGGATCTTTGTGCTCAAGCTGACTCAACCGTCTGTAACGCCATCAACTGGACAGAGCAAGAAGAGGAAGTTGATTTCTGGTGACTATTTTCCGGCAGAGCTTCCCGAAGCGGCCGCCAAGAAGGTCCCCAAGATCAACGCCAAGAGCGCTGAGGAGCAGTCTGCTCCGGCAAGCCCTAGGGTTTGTTCCGTTGAAGCAGAAGCTCCCGACAAGTTTTGCTCCGGCAAGCTTGCCGGGGAACGTCAAGCTCCGGCAGTGCCGCAGGTTCTCGCCGTAGAAGCGGACGTTCCCGCAGCAACAGATTTGCCTTGCGCTGAGGAGCAGTCTGCTCCGGCAAGCCCTAGGGTTTGTTCCGTTGAAGTCGAAGCTCCCGATAAGTTTTGCTCCGGCAAGCTTGCCGGGGAACGTCAAGCTCCGGCAGAGCCGCAGGTTCTCGCCGTTGAAGCGGACGTTCCCGCAGCAACAGATTTGCCTTGCGCTGAGGAGCAATCTGCTCCGGCAAACCCTAGGGTTTGTTCCGTTGAAGCAGAAGCTCCCGACAAGTTTTGCTCTAGCAAGCTTGCCGGGGAACGTCAAGCTCCGGCAGAGCCGCAGGTTCTCGCCGTAGAAGCGGATGTTCCCGCAGCAGCAGATTTGCCTTTAGTCCTTGTTGTCGAGCCACAAGCTCCAGCATGAACACAGCAGATTGTCCGTTTTCTTCAGACAGAAGAACTTCCCGAAGAGCAAGAAGAAGCGGAAAGAGTAGCCCGGCAGTCAAGTATGTACCAGTTTGTCGACAACACACTGTACAGAAGAAGACTCAACGGTGTGAAATTGAAGTGTATTCACCGGAAAGACGGACAAAAGCTGTTGGCAGAGATACATGGAGGCATATGTGGTCACCACATTGGCGCAAGAGCACTTGCCGGCAAAGCATTCCGGCAAGGTTTCTTTTGGCCGACAGCCCTCCAGGATGCAACTGCACAAGTAACCAAGTGTGAAGCGTGCCAGTTCCATTCCAAGCAAATACACCAACCAGCTCAAGCTCTCCAGACGATCCCTTTATCCTGGCCATTTTCGGTCTGGGGGCTCGACATCCTCGGCCCCTTTCCCCGAGCAGTCGGGGGCTTTGAGTACTTGTACGTTGCAATCGACAAGTTCACAAAGTGGCTGGAAGTGGAAGCAGTGAGGAAGGTGACAGCACAGTCAGCAGTCAAGTTCTTCAGGTCGATTGTTTGCCGCTTCAGGATCCCTAACAGGATAATCACCGACAACAGTACACAATTCACGAGCCGCACCTTCATGCAGTACGTCCAAGATCTTGGCGCCAAGGTCTGCTTCGCTTCTGTTGCTCACCCGAGAAGCAACGGTCAAGCGGAGGGCAAATGCTGAAGTGCTGCGTGGGCTCAAGACCAGGACTTTCGACAGGTTGCACAAGTGCGGAAGAAACTGGATCGAGGAGCTGCCTGTGGTTCTTTGGTCGATCAGGACGACGCCAAATCGAGCCACTGGCCAGACACCTTTCGCTCTAGTCTATGGAGCAGAGGCAGTTCTCCCCACGGAACTCGTATACGGGTCACCTCGAGTGCTCGCTTATGATGAGCTTGAGCAAGAGCAGCTGCGACAAGATGACGCGCTACTCCTTGAGAAAGACCGTCTTCAGGCTGTTGTACAAGCTGCTCGCTACCAGCAAGCTTTGCGCCGCTACCATAACCGCAAAGTTGACGCCAGAAGTCTGAGGAAGGCGACCTTGTTCTTCGGCGTGTTCAGTCCGCCAAGAATTCCAACAAGTTGACGCCGAAGTGGGAAGGCCCTTACCGGGTGAAACGAGTCACTAGGCCTGGCGCTGTCCGCCTTGAAACCGAAGATAGCATTCCGGTGAGCAATTCCTGGAACATTGAGCATCTTTGTAAGTTTTACCCGTAAGACGCGGTTGCCGGAACCTGTTCCAGCAACCACCTTTTGTACAAGTCTTGCCGCTGTTGCATGTAATCCTTTGTACAAAGCCGGGCGCAGACCCCGTGCATAAGTAAAGCTCATATGCTCCGCACATCTTGTCATGCTTTCTATTTTTTGCATATGTGATCTGACACTTTGTGCAGCACCTACTCCCCGGTAAGCAATAACGAGCCGTAAGGCTCCATATCTTTATTTTCTCCTATTTCTTTTTTCTCAAGGAAAGGAAGGTTCCCTCACCCACAAGTTTGCTGGGGGGGAAAGGAGAAGATAATGGTATGGACTAGGCGTCGTTCAAGAAAGTTTCGCCTTACCGGGAAGCAAACAACAGAAAAGCTAAGTTGCCAAAGTTTGAGCAATCAGATTTTTTAAATTTTTAAGTTATCTCCCTTGAACGACCGCACTTTGTATGGAAAACCTGTGCGCGGAGGAACCAACTCGTAGCTAGTTGCGCCCTTACTTTGTTTCGAGTCCGCTCAACAACTTAAGTGAGCTGCAACTAGTTGTGACAAGGTTTCTTGTCGGTAGCGGCACCGCCAGCAGGCTGCTGACGTCCCGCACTCAGCGCTCGCGGCTAAGGTGCCTGCACCGGCAAGTTCCCTAAAAGCGTAGGGCAAAAACATACAAAGGGAGGAATCAAGTAAAGGGAATAACACTGCAATCATTACCCGGAATAGAGTTATGTTACAAGGTAGCTTGTCGCGGCTCTAACAGATTGTTCTCATAACATGACCAGCAGCGACAAGAAAAGAAGAAAACGGGCGGCCTAGTATACGTGATCGCCCTCAATCCTCTTGATCCCGCTCACCTTGTCCACAATGGGTGCGACAAGGGTCTTGAGCACAATGGGTGCAGTAAAAGAACAAGGCGAAGAAAGGATATCCATTTGGAGCCATTTTCCAAGCGGCGGCTAGAAGTACCTTCGTGCGCGGATGCGCTCGCGTCTCCGTCGACCAGAAGAGGTAGTAATTCCCCCTTAGCTCCCTCGCCGCGAGCTTGGGGGGAAGATTGCCCGCTCCTTTCGCAGCGCTGCAAGCCGCTGCGCCTCGGTCGACTTCACAACCTTCCCTTTGTCGGCTCTCGGAGCCATGACGGAAGTGGTGGAGGAGGTCGACGGCGTTGGTGGTGCTGGTGGCGATGGGGGGCGGGGCGCTGCTCCCTTTTAGCTTTGGGAAGACGAGGGAGCGGCGGAGGTTTCCGAGATTGGAGTAGCAACCAGCGAATGGGCGAACTACCCCTGTTTCCCATGCTTATAAAGAGGGAGGGGGCGGACGTTCCGCCTTTCCGAATAAAGAAATCACCCACGATCTCTCCCACGACGCCGCATTCAACGCGTGTCGTTCGGGGAGGGCGCGGTGGATACGGGGAGAGATACGGCGTAACCCAGGCCGCGCGTGCCCGTGCCCTGTTTTGGGCCTGGCCCAACAGCGCTCGGCATCGTGTATGGCCCAGGCCCGGGGGCTCCTGTCGGTGTACTAGAGTAGGGGTACCCTAGTATCCCGAACTTGTGCACGGGCAGTCGCAGCATCCCGCGGCAAGGCTTGCCGGGTGACCGCCAAGGTCCTCCATGGTTCCTTTGAGGCCATTCAAGGACAAAGTATCCAAGCCAAGGAGACAAGACCCCGGCAAGAGGAGCTTGCCGGGAAGGCCAACCAAGGCATCTCAAGACCCCGGCAAGAGGAGCTTGCCGGGAAGGCCAACCAAGGCATCTCAAGGAACTTGCCGCGACGCGCCACGCGCCCCGGCAAGGCCCGGTGAGCGACAAGCTCCCGGACGCGACAAGACAACGACCGCGGCAAGGCGCTTGCCGCGGCAAGCCACCACTCTGTGCCCGCGCTCCAGCACATCCACCAACGTGTCGCTCTGGGACCCTTCCAGACGTACATGGCGGGAGGCTGTGCAGCCGGCGGTGCGCGGTGGCAAGCGGCGCTGACAAGATTGCTATCGTGGCGAGCGGTGGCGTCCCTGACGGTCCCTTTTGCACTATTTAGGCGACGCAGACGGGCATTTAATGCCCTTGTCCCCTGCCGTCAGGGTTAGGTATGATACACTGTAGCAGGTAGATGTACCAACCGCAACATCTTTCCATTTTTACCCTTGTCTACGTTGCCACCTGTCGGTGACCCCTTGAGCATATAAAAGGAGGCCCATGCGCAACGTAGAGGAGGGGAAGGAAGGAGAGAGAACACTCACGCTCGGTCTCGTTAGCTGCTGGGGTGTACTGTAGCACTCCGCGCTCCCGAGCAAGAACTCAATACAAACCACAAAGCAGGAGTAGGGTTTTACGCATCTGTGCGACCCGAACCTGGGTAAACTGCTCGTGTGCTTCGCCTCGATCCGCTCTTCGTGCGACCCTCGCCCCCGCCGTACCGAAAGGGACTCGGTCCGCCGGTCCCATAGATGCTCGTGGATTAGTCCCCCGACATTTACGTATTTATTTATTGAAGTGAGGGATTCAAGACTCATTTCCACCACTCTAAAATTAAGATAGAAGACTAAGTCCGGGTTGGTCAGTTGGCATCTTTGTGCGCCCCCCACCATTACACAGCAGGAGAATTCTCCATGTTGAAATGATATAACCATGCTAAATAAGAAAAGTACCTGGCGGAAAAGGAGGAAATCTTCCCCTGTCAGGGTCATGGAGCATCGGTCCCCAAATAGCTCTCTCGTCAAAGTGATGATGTCCTCTTTCATCATGGTGATACCCTCTATCATTCAAGTGGTGTCTCCTACCATTCCCGTGATGCATGCTATCATGTCTGTGATGATATCGATCATGCCCATTATAACGATGGCTCTCAGGATAAGACAAGGAGTTATTACTCCATTGTTGTGGTCTTTTATTAGGTTCTGATGGCATATGAGAGAATTGACTTGGAGGCGGAGGGGGCGGTCGCTGCATATGATATCCCTCATTAGGCATTGATGCAGTGGGACGTTGATGGTAGTTATTTCCATGGTATGGTGCTGGTGGTGTAGCGAAATTGCCATGAGGTCCAGTTGAATTGAGTGGTGCAATCTGATTTCGATGCACGCCATATCCCAAATTGCAGAATGATGGAGGCTGCAACGGAGCTACCGAGAGATTCATGCTGTGTGGGTGCTCCACGATAGAATGTGGCTGCTGACTTTGAACATTCTGCAAAAGGGGGTCAGGGATTAATTTCACAATACAACAAAGCTAAATGCCTGCATGCGGAGAAAATGTGCATACATAAGTAGCAACTGCCGGATGCGGCCCAACTGGATCAGATGCCATTTGTGAAGTTGCCTGCAACTGCGTTCTCTGAGCAACGGGAACAGGTGGAGGAGATGATGGCAATGGTGGGGGTGATGGAGGCCAATTGTTCGGGAGGGGAGGACCGTTATCTGAAGGATGGTGATAAGATGGTGTGCAGGTATCACTTCGCTCTGGTTGGGATCTGGTACTAGCTTCAGCTTCAGATGGTGGAGCTACATCCTCCATCTCAAGCTCGCCATCAACATCTTCAAGGATGAGCCCATGCTTCTCTACAGGTATTTGAGATTCTCCCTTCTCATCAACACCTGGAGCCTCATGTTCAGGCGTGACGGCTTCAAAACTAATGTCCTCAGAGGAGCTTCCTTCATCGTCTTCAAGTACTTTCGTGCAAATTAAGTTTGGTATGTGAAAACCAGCATTGCTGAGGAAAATAATGAAGAATGTAAACAAGGGGAACCAGAGGGAGCCATGAACAAAAGATGCTGCTGCATAGTTCAACACAAGTCAGTGTGCTTTGGTAGACTAACGTAGCGAGGGATTAAAACAAAGGCCCTCTTGGCACAAATCGTGAAATCAACTATGATGACAGTGCCACACGGCAATTCTGCACTGCATGCAGTATGCATGATCATATGAATCATGTGCATGGCACATCTTGTGTATCAACAGATTTTTCTCATGTATATTATAAAGAGTGTGTGTTACAAATAGTTCAGTATCAAACGACTGTACCGAGTCCTCTCCTATAATCCAGTGTTAATTCTTTACATTTTCTTGCTAATGTGCTAGCATAGAAAAAAGGGCAGGTGGTTCATTTCAATCTTGGTGGGTTTTATCAAATACTCCCTCCGTTTCAAAATAGATGACCCAATTTTATACTAACTTTGTAATAAAGTTAGTACAAAGTCGAGTCATCTATTTTGGAACGGAGGGAATACTTGCTAGTTGGGTGCTGGTGTCATTAATACATCGTAGCTCGCTGCTTTAACGATCAACCAAGGCCCAATGCATAATAGTCGTACTCAAAATTCTAGAAGTGTGATGCGGAGCATCCTACGATCATCCCCATGTAAAGATAGAGCATTGCTCATCCATGTCGGATCTACTCCACGAGAGAGACCGCGGCCCCTCTACGGAGAAGATCCACCTTGGATTGAAGACCCCTCACGGGAAGATCCCTTTGTGGATTCAAGACCTCCTCACGGAGAAGAACCGGTTACCTCTTGTATCGTCCTTTGTTGACTTTGGATTGTGTATCTCTCTTTGTGTTTCGAGGATCTAGCACATGTGTGATCGTTCTTGTTGGTTTGAGTGATTCTCTCGTGTTTCTCCTCGTGTTTCCCCTCGTGTTCTTCGTGTTCTTCGCGGATCCGCTCCTTTCGTGAAAGATCGGCCGATTAGGGTTCCACTCTACATCAAAGTGCAGATGAGTTCCTGCCACAATATTGCCTGCTTCCAATGTTTGAGGCATGGGGTGTCGAAACACCAAATGGCTCTCTTCATGCATGGCGATAAGGATATAGCTGTATAGGCATAAAGCATACTCTAACCTGGCCTACCAAGAGCTTTCAGAATGATCCAATTTTAGGTATGGCCTATGTCATCTAGTCATCATCGTCTCAAATTGTGTGAGCACATAGAAAAACAGAAGCATTCACACTAATACATATCACTTAAAAGTTAACACCATTATTCAATGCTTGAACAGAAGGGCCACGATTGACGGTTGTTTAAGTTGGCTAGCATACCTCCCATACTCATCAACAAGCATTCCTTCGTTATCACGCAATGGGTCATTTAAAGCTCTCTCTGTCCTTGAAGGACGGCGAGAGCTGCCAAAAGATGCCTCATTGATAACCTCGAGTTCTCTAATATGGTGACGAATGATGTATTCTGGAAGTGTTTTCCTCTCAAGCCAAAGTTTCAGAACCTAATAATAAATAAAAACATGTAAGGGGTGGGGAAAGGAACATTGTATATGCCATCTATTCTACCAGATTATGAAGGCACTTGCCTTGAGACATTGCCTTCGATTCTCCCATGCCGAATTTCCAGGAGGTGCGGCGGCATAAAGTAAACGAGGCAGAACCACCTGAACAACGGAGGGGAATACATCACCAGTTCCACCTGCAGAATTCCCTACAGTGCTGAAAATTAATACGCGTGCATAGACAAAGACAAAGACAAAGACAACAACAAAGACAAAGACGACAACGACGACGAACAACAACAACAACAACAACAACAACACAACAACAACAACATCACCAGTTCCACCTGCAGAATTTCCTACAGTGCTGAAAATTAATACGCATGCATAGACAAAGACAAAGGCAAAGACAAAGACAAAGTTACCTTTCTGATTGCAAGAGCATTGAGTTATTGAATCAATAAGAAAGAAAAGGTCCACCCTCTTATATAAATTTTCCTTTTCCATGCATTCAACAATAATATCAATCGCCTAGACAGTGGAGGAAAAACTGTGTTAGAAAAACTTGATAGCAATTGGTTGCATGGATAGACATGTTTATCTTTGTATTGGCAAGCTGAAAATAGCATGCTGTCTGTAAAAATAAGATTTCGTCAACTAACTTAGAATTCGCAAGTGGTAAGTAATGCAATGACTGCAAGCATTATCACTCGTTAGTTCCAAGTCCACAAGTTCTAATATAGATTGCCATAACATATCAAAGGCATAAAAAGAAACAAGAAACTATATATTAGAGATATGCCGCTTTCACCATTTCTACTGGCAAAATTTTGTTCCGCATAGGTCACAATCACATCACATAATATAACGAAGACGCTCAGGGGTACCATCATCCCTGACGTGTTCTTAAAAGGGAGGTGGAATCAAACAAGGGTTCCTTGGTAGCACAACCATATGCCACCATTGAGCTACCCAGTGATTCCCCACGGCAAATAATATAGAAGAACTGGTGGTTGGCATGAAGAACATGGCATCAAACCAGGCTAAGTACACGAAGAACCCAAATAATTGCCAATCCACCAACAAGTACAAAAATTGACCGTGTTGAATAAATCTACAAACAAGAAACTCATGACAACCCTAAAAAAAGCATAACGGCAAAGATCTAACAGTAAAAACAAAGTACAGATATGCATGGTCTAACCTCCCAAGCAATGCCATGTTTAGCGCAATCAATAGCAAGACGTGTTGCACATGCTATGTTTTCTTTTGTTCTTGTCAGCATACCAAGAAAAGCTCCAAAAGCCTTCCGTGCTGCATTAGCCTCGTTGCTCCTTGCTACTTTTTTCACATCATTCTCTTGTGGGTTATCAGAACGACTCCTAGAATGAACACTGTCATTTGTAGAGGTGGACCTGTCTATCTGATTCGAAGGTGAAAGCTGTCCCTGTCCTTCCTTAAGAGGTGTGCTGACCAAAGGTTTAGAAATATACTTGCCGTTCAAGAAGTAATCTGAAAAGGAAGTTGACCGAGAGAACCTTCTAGCTTGGGCAACAGCAATGAGTTCTTTCATAGGCATTGCATCTGGAGACGTGCACCTATCCTTCAGGTTTCTGTGGTTCAGTTCTTTCAATGCCAAAGCTGAGAAGGTGTGCCTAAAGATAAAGTATCATTATGCTTTATAAGGCTGCATTATTAATATAAGAACCAACTGGAAGGTAAGATAAAAAAGATATCAGACAGGGCAAAGGCAACTGTGAAGTTGGGAGACATATCCAACATATATTCAACTCGGTAAACTGGATGCTGCACTCAGAATGTACAAAGTGTTATACTGATTATGAGGCATGGTTTGGTTGAAGTGAAAGAGTTCAATCACTATTCAAGTGGCTAATCACCAGGAGACAACTGAGTTTTCAGTGGGGATCAGGAAAGCAGAATATAACACACACAAAATTCACTATTCCAAAGAGCGGCGTGTAGATGAATAGAAGGGGCACAAATTCATCATAAGGGGCATATGGGGCTAGATAGACAGTACACCTTCGAATTCAGATGTATAGGTCGCATTCCCACTGCCAAGTTCCAAGCATTGACCAATAATTAAGCCAAAAATACCAGGGTTATGTGACACACAATTGTTGCCATTGGATTCATATTCAAAAGCACCTTATGTTTGCTAATTTTACAACTGCTCATAAAATATTATGCAGGCAACTTACAGCAAAATATTGAGCTTGGACAGTCAAAATACGCCTCATATTTCTGAACCAGAGGGAGTACCACAATTCTCATTATTAAGAAAGGATTGTGCAGGATAAATGAAATATCCCTCAAAAAGTCAACAGAGCATCCAGCCATCACATATATGCAACATGGACGAATTTATCATATATGACCAAATAAACTATAATTAGATAATTCCGAATATCCAACTCATAAAGCATCAAATTTGCATAGAAAATTTGGAGCATCCAGCTCAAAAATATAAATAAGAAATACAGAAGTAATAAGTATATCGTCGGTAAGTGCAACCAAAATGCTAGTCATATCACTTACCCAAGCAATTTAGTATCCAGAGGCAGAGCATCTACATGGATGGAAACATATTACACTGTGGATTAATGAAATTTGGAAGAAAATTTAATTTGGAATATAATACGGAAGGCAACATTAAGTGAGAATTAACGCTCATCTCCACCAATTTTTCTAAGTTTCAAGCAGGGCAAGATCTCAGATTATGCCAGCATAAACTCCTGTTGTACTAGCAATATATAAAAGCCACAACTGAAGCCATGCCATCATTGCATGAGAAAAATGTCTAGCATGTCTGTTGTACAATTAATGCACCGTGTACCATGTCAGCTATCACGGCTTTAGTTAGTTAGCAATAACTACACGAGGGTGTAGTTTGCCATTCCTTCCTGTAAAACCACCAGAGATTGCCCTCATAGCACATACCCGAATCTCAGGATTGAACAGATGGTGGATGAAGATAGCCCACCAGGGATAGCACATATTATCCTTGACGCCAACAGATTGTGTATTATTATAGATATGCCTAATATGGATGAATTGCATATTTCAAGCCATACCACCCTTCTTTTAAATAGGTCATGTAATCAATGTCTATCCAAACATACAGCTCCAATAGTATATTTCAGATGAAACAACTATGCATTACATGGTAACATCATTCTACACAAGTAAAAAACAATTGTAACACAAAATCCACCAAAACATGACCATAAAAGAAATTGCAGGTGCTGTAAAATTGTTGGAGAAAGATGGCTGACATGAAGTCATGAAGATATGGAACATATCAGTGTACACAAATAATTGTGCATACAAAAGCAAAGATTTACTTTGACATGAAAGATAGAGCTTACACTTCAGATGTTCGGGTATCTGCATCAGACTGTATACTAGAAGACTTGGTAGCCAATGAAGAGGAGCTTGTGGTATCACAAATATTGATTGCTGATGCTAAAACAGTATCACCACGTGATACTGAATCACTGTTCACATTATTATCAGAGAGAAGAAACTTTGGCCCGTCAACTGGCTCACCGCATCTGTCATCACTCCTGTTAACATCAAAAGCAGGGCAGCCGATTGGTTTTGTATCACTACTGTAGCTGATTAGCTTGGAGACATCATTATAGCTAGGTTTCCGAGAAGATGATAACCGATCATGTACAGCTATGGTCTGTGTCACATCAAGGGCAGGCTCATTCAGTTTCATGGAAACAACTACATTTTTATTCTGTAAAATTGATCCTGAGGTGTGTGTTTGGCCTGTTGAGCTATGCATTAATTGCATGCCTGATGATCCAAGGCTTTCAATTATTCCAGATCTGCTAGGGCTTGTGACTACTGTGTCTGCCGATTTACTAGAATGGCTGTTTTCTGCAGACACACAACCATTTAGAATCAACTGCTTTGATCCTCTCTCTTCAGGAAGACTACTAATAGTTTCCGCAACATTAGCAGACATAGCTTCTAAAGCACGATGGAGGCGTTTTGATGGTGGCAAAGCAGCTTCCACATCCAATGTTAAACCCCTTGGTTGGTATTCTTTATTCTTCCAGACAGAGTGACCATCCCCTAGCAGGACAGGTATGTTTAATATGGATGACTGGTCAGCTGAAGAAGCATTGCTAATATGCATAACAGAGTGGTCAGCAGGTGCAGCAAGCCCTGATCTATTATTAGGGACATCAATCTGGCCAACTGTCTTTGGTGAAGCCACTGACTGAGGCCTTCCCATTCGAACCCTTGCTCTTTTGACCAACGGCAAGTGTTCATCTCCGTCTGACTTATTAAATTCATTCTTTGAATTTGGAGAATCTGTGAGTCTTCCACTCAACTCAACCTCGAATTCCTCGTCCTTATTGGTTGTCATACAATCTGTAGCATGAGGAACCCAGTTTCTATTTGGCTTCCTTTTTCTCTTGAAAATTACTGTTGACTTCATGGGAAAACTTGACGCACCATTTGATTTTAATTCTATCGCTGAAGCTCCATTTTGAGATGCTTCACTGTCACAGGTATTATCTACCTTAGCAGTAGAAGACAAATTTTTATTGCAGTCACTAGCCCCAGGAGTTCCAGGTTGATTGAAGGTGCCTACACTTGAATGCACACAAACCTCATCCAGCATAGAAAGGGTGCCTGAGTTCGCTTTGTCATGCTCTGGGTATTTAAGAACAGTCAATTCTTCCTTATTGTCATCAGAAACCAAATCAACAGAAGCCAAACTGGTTTCACCCAAAAGCTTACAAGAACCCTGAACTTTTCTGTTTACAACACTCAATGAACTTCTCGACATCCGCAAAGCTAGAGCCCTACTCCGTGTGTAGCAGTTCTGAGAGTATGCATCCCTTAGCTTTTTTTTCGAAAATGAACTAGCAGACAAAGGGATATTCCTCATCTCGTCAAGCATGGATATGTTTTCTGTGGGCCCGTCAGGAGCAGAATTTACAACGCATCGCTCACTCCCGACTAAAGTGACAGAAGGCGCATCAGCAGTGACCAAGCCGCGATCTCTTGCAGTGACTGAATGGTCTTCTAATTTTTTATCACTACACATGTTAGAGCTCTTAGCTAGATCTTTAGTATCCAATCTGCTATTACTATCACCAAGATTTTCTTCACCTGGTTTCACTTCATCGGCAGTAAGATCAAGCTTGTTATTATCTTTCTTCAAAGAATCGTAAACATCAATTATCTCACCAACTGCTCTTACAAAATCAGCCCCTTTGCCATGTCGCTTAGCAAGTAAAGACCTCCTTTTCTCCTCAGTGAACGCCTCCAGTTCTGCATAGTTGCAGAAAGCACTACAGTAGAAAGAACGAGCGGTCAGACATGAAAGAGAAAACAGGTGTCATGTCTTAGTTATGGTAATTCAGTTCCCTAACACATGTTCTCTGCACACCTTGCCCTGCTGGGTCAAAACTCAATGCAAAAGGACCCACTCATAACTGTTACATGTGACAAACAGTATTGTCCTATATAGTAAGCTTTAAGTAAAAGACTTGGTATGTTACTGAAGCTGCCTTCAGTACTGCATTTCCCATTTTTGTAATTATGCTGCAATTAAACCCATTAAGGGGGAAAGACTGGGCAGGCAGTGGGTTATGCCATGTGGCACTCGCTGGTTGGCTGAGGTGAGGAAAAAAATTAGGATGGAGAAGAGGGTTTTTTTTATAATGATTTTTTTAGATGGAGGTGAGGGAAGGTTTTTTTTTATGGACATGAGCGCTTTTTGTTAGATGGAGGTGAAGACCCACGTGGGGAGCGGAAACGAGCGCACAGCTTCATCTCAGGAGGAGCGCAATGGTGCGCCCCAACCACTAGTTCCCCAGCATACTGGGTTAATTGTATGAAAGCTACCTGCTTCGCATCTCACTTCATCTAGTGACACTTACCAAGAGTATATTCCAACACACAAAAGGTGCCTTGGGTATAAAGGTATTATCTAAACCTTGCTCTATGTTTATCACTATTTTATTATAGTTATATTCCATCAACATCCTTTGCACTAGATATTTTGTTTTAATTTTTTGATGTAATATTGTTACTTTTGATGACAAATCTGTAATATTATTTCTATGCGTCAGTCTAAGTATTACATATTAGCGTCTAAACGATATGTTCAAAGTTTTGACTGTGCATATTCTAATATGGCACCTATTTTGTAGTTACTGGTACACAACATCTATCATCACATTTAGAAGTCATATGTTACGCACAACTCGTTTGTTTCAAAATACTGAGAGATTGAAATTAACTTCAAAGAAATCTATTATGTGCAATTGGGCCCTCTACTCCCACATGTGACAAACCAACACATGTCAGACTCCATTCTGTCAGAGAAGATCACGGCGCTCTCCAAGTTGAGCACGCAGACCGAGCTAAGGACGTTCAAAAGCTGGCCGGCTGTGTCGCCTCTCTGAGCCGATTTATATT
This sequence comes from Triticum dicoccoides, assembly GCF_002162155.2. Classification (NCBI taxonomy): domain Eukaryota; kingdom Viridiplantae; phylum Streptophyta; class Magnoliopsida; order Poales; family Poaceae; genus Triticum; species Triticum dicoccoides. Next base: position 286,919,669 of record NC_041386.1, read on the forward strand.
CCGGATCAGAGAGAAGGCGCTCTCTCTGTACCGGCTCCTGAAGAAAACAAAGGTGTTTGTCTAGACCGATGAGGCAAAAGCAGCCCCTGGAAGAGATCAAGCAATTGCCAGTGACCAACCCAACCCTCGCAGCACCCCGGGACGGTGAGCAGATGTTGTTGTACATATAAGCCACCAACCAGGTGGTGTTGCAGTAAGTGCATTCATGGTGGTTGAATGCGAGGAGGATGGTCATGCTTATAAAGTCCAGCGGCCAGTTTACTACGTTTCCAAGGTGCTTTCTGTTAGAGTTATAATATAAGTCATGTACCCCTTTGTATTTATCCCGATGTATAAGGGGTTTCCTGCATATGTTCCACACCTGTACATGTATATATATATCGGCCTATGGCCTCATGGGAATACAAGTTGCTTTCCTAACATGGTATTAGAGCTTTAGGTTTTTTTTTAGCACGGGCAACTCGTGCGATCCAACCCTGTGCCGCCGGCCTTCTCCTTTGTCCGGCTGTGCTGTTCCGGCGTTGATCTCCTGCGGCCTCTTCCGTCGCGTCGCAGCCGCTGCCGCTGCTTCTTCCATTGGTCAACGCCCTCCCTCCCACGCTCGATCTCCATCAACGCCCGTGGTCGCTACTCTGCCTGCAGTCCTGATCCAGTGGGAGGATCCAACCGCCAGGTCCCGCCCGTGATCCAGTCGCCCGGTCCCGCCCACGATCCAGCTGCCCGGTCCTGCCCGTGACCCAGCCGCCAGGTCCCGCCCACGATCCAGCCACTGCTGCAGCCGGGTCCCAACTGCTCTCGATCAGTCGCCAGGTCCCGATTGAGACTCCTGATCGTTGGCCACCACTGATTCCTTGGGCCTGATCGAGACTCCTGCCGCAGCTGCAGATCCAGGCTCCTGATTATCGGTCCAAAAAAAAAAAAAGGCGCGATGTCTCTGTCCTCGGGCTATGTTGCTGTCCCTCGCTGTCCGGTGATCTTTGATGGTACTAACTACACCGAGTTTACTGGCTTCATGCGCATTCACATGCGTGGCATCCGTCTTTGGGGTGTTCTTTCTGGCGAGGTCTGCTGTCTGCCACGTCCAGTTCCTCCGGTGGCCCCTACTCCGCCAACTCCATCGGTTCTTCCTACGGATGCTAATCAGGCCGCCAAGGATGCGGCTAAGGTTGCTGATGAGGCTGCTGATCGTGCTTATGATGAGAGGGTTTTGGCTTATGAGGAGGCTCTTCAGACGTATCATGGTGCTCTGTCTGTTTACACCCAGTGGCTTGATGATGATGCTCGTGTTGCAGCTGTTCTCACTGCTAGTGTTTTGCCTCAGTTTGCTTCTGAATTTCTGGGTCTTTCTACTGTCTTTGAGATGTGGACCCGTCTTCGTGAGCGCTATCAGCCCTCTGGTGATGCCTTATACCTCTCTGTGATCCGTCAGGAGCATGCTCTTCAGCAGGGTGACTCTACTGTCGATGACTTCTATGCACAGAGTTCTGCTATCTGGCGCCAGCTTGATTCTCTTCGTAGTGCTGGGTGTCGTACCTGCCCCTGTTGCCAGGCTGTCCAGGCCAATTTGGAGTTTCATCGCGTCTATGAGTTCTTGTCTCGGCTCCGTAAGGAGTTTGAGCCCCGGTGTGCTCAGTTGTTTGCTCGTGGCCGTATTTCTCTCATGGAGGCGCTTTCTGAGATTCGTGCTGAGGAGACTCGCTTACGTGGTGCTGGTTTGTTGGAGGTTCCCTCTGTGCTCGCTACTCGTGCTCCTACGCCACTTGCTCCACCGACCCCTTCTCGCTCGAGTGCTCCGCCGCTCTTGCCCACTCCTTCTGGAGGCTCAGGTCGCCCCCGTCCACATTGCGCCTATTGCAACAATGATGGTCATCTTGAGTCTCAGTGCTACACGAAGAAGAAACACCTGCGCAAGGCTCGATCATCATCTTCCGGGACTTCGTCATCTACCTTGACAGCTTCAGCCATTGCTTTGACTGAGCAGGATATTTTGAGACTTAAGCGTCTGCTCGCGGCTTCAGGTTCTTCCTCGACGGGTACTGCCGGTTCTGTGACTGATGCTTCCCGCACTGAGCAATCACCCTCTACACAGTCAGGTACATCCCCCTGGGTTCTGGACTCTGGAGCTTCTTTTCATATGTCTTCTCATTCTTCCACTTTGTCCTCTCTTCGATCACTGGATTCTCCTATTCATGTCTTCACTGCTGATGGTACTCCACTTTCTGTTGCTAGTAGAGGCAATCTTACTACTCCTTCTTATTCTGTTCCTGATGTTGCTCATGTTCCTCGACTTACCATGAATTTGTTTTCTGCTGGTCAACTTACGGATTCTGGTTGTCGCGTCATCCTTGACGTTGACTCTTGTTCTGTCCAGGACCGTCACACGCACACTCTGGTTGGGGCTGGCCCTCGCCGCCGTGATTCTCAGGGTCTTTGGGAGTTGGACTGGCTTCATGTTCCTTCTGCTGCCACCACCATCGCCAGTTCTTCCGCTTCTGTCGCCTCCGTCACTGGTTCCTTCCAGCAGTGGCATCATCGACTTGGTCATCTGTGTGGTTCTCGGTTGTCTTCTTTAGTTCGTCGAGGCCTTCTGGGGTCTGTCTCAGGAGATGTCTCTTTAGAGTGTCAGGGTTGTCATCTTGGCAAGCAGATTCAGTTACCATATTCACATAGTGAGTCAGTGTCTAAGCGTCCTTTCGATTTAGTCCATTCTGATGGATGGGGTCCGGCCCCTTTCGCTTCGACCGGTGGTCATAAATACTATATTATTTTCATAGATGATTTCTCTCGTTACACATGGCTTTATTTCATGACTTCTCGTTCTGAGGTGTTGTCTATTTATAAGTGTTTTGCTGCCATGGTTCATACTCAGTTCTCTTCACCCATTCGTGTTTTTCGTGCTGACTCCGCTGGCGAGTATATCTCTAAGATGTTGCGTGGTGTTCTTGCTGAGCACGGGACTCTCTCTCAATTCTTTTGTCCTGGTGCTCATGCTCAGAATGGTGTGGCTGAGCGAAAGCATCGACATCTTCTTGAGACGGCTCGTGCATTGATGATTGCTGCCTCTCTCCCGCCTCATTTTTGGGCTGAGGCCTTCTCCACATCCACCTATCTTATCAATATACAGCCTTCCGCTGCTCTACAGGGTGGTGTTCCTTTCGAGCGACTTTTTGATCGTTCTCCCGATTATTCGATGCTTCGCTCGTTTGGTTGTGTTTGCTATGTCCTTCTTGCCCCTCGCGAACGCACCAAACTGACCGCTCAGTCTATTGAGTGTGTCTTCTTAGGCTACAGTGATGAGCATAAGGGCTATCGTTGTTGGGATCCTATTGGTCGTCGGATGCGTATCTCTCGGGATGTGACTTTTGAAGAGTCTCGTACCTTCTACCCACGCCCATCTTCCTCGACTTTTTTAGTGCAGGATCTCTCTTTCCTCACTTTTCCTGACTCACCTATCACTCCGGCCGAGACTGTACCTCTCCGTTCCACTTCCTCTCCTTCTCCACATCTAGTTGATTTGCAGCCACCATCATCCCCGGTCTCCTCGCCTCGCATGTCACCGGGTTCTCCACCTTCATCTCCGGTGACTTCCTCCCCGGTCTCCTCTCCCAGCCTGTCACCGGATTCTACACCTTCATCTCCGGTGACTTCTTCATCGCCACCCCCTGATTCTACCTTGTCGATTCCTCCTTCTATTATTCCATCTTTTCCTCAGCATTACACTCGTCGTCCACGACCAGTTGATGCCTCTGTGGATGGGTCGTCATCTTCCTCTCAGCCTACTTATGGCTTGCGTTCTCGTCCTCGTCCGCCTGTTGATCGCTTTGGATTTCCCACCGCCGGTGCTGCTGTTCTTGAGCCGACTTCTTACCGTCAGGCTGTTGTTCATCCTGAATGGCAGTTTGCGATGGCAGAGGAGATTGCTGCTCTTGAACGCACTGGTACCTGGGATCTTGTTTCTCTTCCTCCCGGAGTCCGTCCGATCACTTGTAAGTGGGTCTACAAGGTTAAAACTCGCTCCGATGGTTCTCTTGAGCGTCACAAAGCTCGTCTTATGGCTCGTGGTTTTCAGCAGGAGCATGGTCGTGATTATGACGAGACTTTTGCTCCTGTGGCTCATATGACCACTGTTCGTACACTTCTTGCCGTTGCCTCTGCACGCCACTGGTCTATATCTCAGCTTGATGTTAAAAATGCCTTTCTTAATGGTGAGTTGCGTGAGGAGGTGTACATGCAGCCACCACCTGGGTATTCTGTTCCTGATGGCATGGTATGTCGTCTTCGTCGCTCTCTCTATGACCTTAAGCAAGCCCCCCGCGCCTGGTTTGAGCGCTTTGCCTCTGTGATCACTGCTGCTGGTTTTTTAGCCAGTGCTCATGATCCAGCATTGTTTATTCACCTTTCTCCTCGTGGACGGACTCTTCTTCTTCTTTATGTTGATGACATGATCATCACGGGGGATGACCCCGAGTATATTGCCTTTGTAAAGGCCCGTCTTAGTGAGCAGTTTCTTATGTCTGATCTTGGACCTCTTCGCTACTTTCTTGGGATTGAAGTCTCTTCTACCTCTGATGGCTTTTTTATCTCCCAGGAAAAGTATATCCAGGATCTTCTTGCTCGTGCTGCTCTTACTGACGAGCGCGTTGTTGAGACTCCTATGGAGCTCAATGTTCACCTCCGTGCTACTGATGGTGATCCTCTCCCTGATCCGACGCGTTATCGTCATCTTGTTGGCAGTCTTGTCTATCTAGCTGTCACTCGTCCGGACATCTCTTATCCGGTTCATATTCTGAGTCAGTTTGTCTCTGCCCCCACCTCGGTTCACTATAGTCATCTACTTCGTGTTCTTCGATATCTTCGAGGCACGATCTCTCACCGTCTATTCTTTCCTCGCTCCCGTTCTTTACAGCTCCAGGCCTATTCGGATGCTACGTGGGCTAGTGATCCTTCCGATCGCCGTTCACTTTCTGCTTACTGTGTTTTTCTTGGTGGTTCTCTCATTGCCTGGAAGATGAAGAAACAGCTTGCAATTTCCCGTTCGAGTGCCGAGGCTGAGTTGCGAGCAATGGCTCTTTTGACGGCAGAGGTGACTTGGTTACGGTGGTTACTTCAGGATTTTGGTGTTTCTGTCACTACACCGACTCTGCTTTTATCTGACAGTACAGGTGCTATCAGCATTGCACGCGATCCTGTGAAGCATGAGCTCACCAAGCATATTGGTGTTGATGCGTTCTATGTGCGCGCTGCTGTGCAGGATCAGGTTATTGCTCTTCAGTATGTGCCTTCCGAGTTACAGTTGGCGGATTTCCTGACGAAGGCTCAGACTAGAGCACAACATGGCTTTTATCTCTCCAAACTCAGTGTTGTTCATCCACCATGAGTTTGAGGGGGGGGGTGTTAGAGTTATAATATAAGTCATGTACCCCTTTGTATTTATCCCGATGTATAAGGGGTTTCCTGCATATGTTCCACACCTGTACATGTATATATATATCGGCCTATGGCCTCATGGGAATACAAGTTGCTTTCCTAACACTTTCTCCATGCAAAATCCGATACCCGCATTATCAGAAGATTACTTTCGCCGTGTTCATGGCATCCCGGAAACTGCAGCATTATTTTCAGGCTTGCCCCATTACGATGGTAAGCCAAGTACCCATGTCCAAAATCATCAGTAATATCAAGGATGCGGCCGGACGAATTGCCAAATGGGCCCTGGAACTGCTGCCTTCTGAAAGCAAGTAGCAGTCACCGCCCTGGAACTGCTGCCTGCATCCTCTTGCGTCCGGCTTCGGAGGTGCCGCTGATACCGACGCCAGGGCCACCTCGCCGCTCCGCATCCTCCTTCATCGGTGCCTCACTCGTGAGTACCATCTAGATCACCAACTTTTACGGTTGCACATCCAACCACCGAGTGTCCAGCACGAAGGATCGGTCTACGGTTTCGTTGTTTGCGTCGTCATCGTTGATGTCAGGAGGGAGAAGGCTGGCAGGGACGGTGGGCTTGGAAGAGAGCTCCATGAGGAGTGGGAACAGCCGCGGCCTCAGGGCAGCTGCGGTAGACAGGGAGACAGCAGGGCTGCCCCATCTCCCAGAAGCAGTTGGCATAGGACACGCCGAACTCGTTGGGCAGAACACAGCAGCAACCCACTCGGCCTTGTGGCAGCGGTAGGAGTCGGCGAACAGTAGGACGCGATCGAGATGGATTTGTTTTTTTAAACGGTGTGCTACACCAGGGGTAAAATAGTCTTTTCACATTACACTTAACACCGTTAGAGGCAAAAATGGACAGAAGCGTCCATAATGAACAGAAGTTACATTTTGTATAAAATAGGGAAGAAATAAAAAATTTAGGCCAAACAGGGAGAGCACATTTTAAGAAAGGGACAATTAAGGAATTATTCTACTCCTAAAGGTCAAGGAGCGGGTTATTCCCTTGGCTTGTACACCAATGTATTATTGGTTGTAGAACTCCATATGACAATTTCAACTGAACATGTTGGTAGTTGCGTAGAAAGAGACTATTACACCCTTGGAGCCCCCGTGTCGCTCCCAGTGGCGAAACCCTAGCTACCAGCAAGCCCCCTTCCTTCCCCTCCCTCCCCTCGCCACCGCCGGAGGATGCCGGTGTGCTTGCGCGCTGGAGCGGCGGGAGCGCGCGGTGGCGGCTGTCTGCACGCAGGGGAGGTCGAGATGGCGTGGAACGCATGGACGGGGGCGCTGCTATGGCAGCGGCTGGTGACTGCAATGAGCGGCAGAGTTGTGGGCGCGGGATCGCCCCGGTCCGTGACAACGACTCTGCCCCCACCCACCCTTCTCCCTCCTCCCACCCGCCGTCGATGGATGTCGCTGAGCTGGTGAGCGCGCGCGCAGCAACCCTGACGGGTGCTGCTATGTTGTGCCCTGACAGATCCTGGCGACAAAGGCTGCGGGCCGAGCGAGGCGGCAACGCGTTGCAGGTTACTATTGTCGCCAGCTAGACGCACTCCCGGCGGTGGCCGGCCTGCTGGCGCTACGCTGGCAGGTGCCCACTCCTGCGACATCAACATTCCTAGGCTTCCCCCCTACATGTGCGTCAGTCTTTTCCAATGTTCTTCCCCATGTCCGGTCTGCCACTGCATCTGAGGTCTTTGCTCACGGGTCAAGGCGAAATCCCCGCGTGGCGGCGACGCCCAAGGGTGCCATCACCTCCTTTGAGGCGTTGGCATGATCCTAACCGGACCTCCTTGAGCACCGGAAGAAATACCAGCGTCTCAATGTCGTTCCCCTCTTGAAGGCTCTACTTTGGCTGCAGGTGGAGTACTTGATGCGGCAGATGGTGTGTAACGCCCATGATGCGGCTATATCTCCCACGTGTCGAGGCACGACTTAGAGGCATAACTATATGATGGTTTAGTCGCAAGTTGGGTAATCTTCACACAATCCCATGTGCTGAATAAGAAAGGGATAAAGAGTTGGCTTACAATCGCCACTTGACACAAATAACAAGTTAAACATACATCATCCAGAATACAATCAAGGTCCGACTACGGAACCAAAATAAAAGAAGACAACCCCAAATGCTAGATCCCCGATCGTCCCAACTGGGCTCCACTACTGATCAACCGGAAAAGACACAAAACAATAAACAAGATCTTCATCGAGCTCCCACCTGAGCTCGGTGGCGTCACCTGCACTGGTATCATCGGCACCTGCAACTGTTTGGAAGTATCCATGAGTCACGAGGACTCAGCAATCTCACACCCGCGAGATCAAGACTATTTAAGCTTATGGGTAGCATAAGGTAATGAGGTGGAGCTGCAGCAAACACTAAGCAAATATGATGGCTAACATACGCAAATAAGAGCGAGAAGAGAAGCAACGCAACGGTCGTGAAGCTAAAAGTGATCAAGAAGTGATCCTGAAACTACTTACGCACAACCAAAACACAAGAACCGTGTTCACTTCCCGGACTTCATAAAAAAGAGACCATCACGGTTACACACACAGTTGATGCATTTTAATTAAGTTAAGTGTCAAGTTCTCTACAACTGAACATTAACAAATTCTCATCTGTCACATAACCGCAAGCACGGCTTTCGAAAGTTTAAACCCTGCAGGGGTGTCCGAACTTAGCCCATCACAAGCTCTTCCGGTCAACGAAGGATATTTCTTCTCCCGGGAAGACCCGACCAGGCTCGGAATCCCGGTTACAAGACTTTTCAACAATAATAAAACAAGACCAGCAAAGCCGCCCGATGTGCCGACAAATCCCGATAGGAGCTGCACATATCTCGTTCTCAGAGCACACCGGATAGGTCAAGCTACGAGTAAAACCAGCCCTCAAATTGCCCCGAGATGGCCTCGCAGGTTGCCCAGTTCGGACCAACACTTAGAGAAGCACTGGCCCGGGGGGTTAAAATAAAAATGACCCTCGGGCTCCGGAAACCCAAGGGAAAAAGGCTTAGGTTGTTAGGCAAATGTAAAACCAAGGTTGGGCCTTGCTGGAGGAGTTTTATTCAAAGCGAACTGTCAAAGGTTCCCATAACACCCAAGCGCGTAAGGAACGCAAAATTAAGGAACATAACACCGGTATGACGAAAACTAGAGCGGCAAGAGTGGAACAAAACACCAGGCATAAGGCCAAGCCTTCCACCCTTTACCAAGTATATAGATGCATTAATTAAAATAAGAGATATTGTGATATCCCAACATATCCATGTTCCAACATGAAACAAACTTCAACTTTACCTGCAACTAGCAACGCTATAAGAGGGGCTAAGCAAAAGCGGTAACATAGCCAAACAACGGTTTGCTAGGATGGTTGAAAAAGGTTAGAGGCTATCATGCAATTTGAGAGGCTGGAAAAACAAGTGATAGGTAGCACGACATAGCGGTAGAGCGAACAACTAGCAAGCAAAGATAGAAATAGACTTTAAACTTTATTTGAATGTAACAAGGCAAAAAGAGCAATAGTGAAGAAGAAGAGTACGAGAATATTCCTTCTGAAATATAATTTTCTTAAGAAAATAATTCCTAAGGCTTTCCATTTCTAACTAAGGCCACGCGACTAGGTCGACATCACCAAACATATACAACAACTATATAATCAAACAAAAGCAAGTATTCTATAAGACAACTAAACCAACATTACAAACCATTCTAGTCAAGCAACGAAACATCATACAACACTATGAAATGAAATGATCTTAGTCTAGTCCTAAAATATTATTAAAAGGAAATAGAATCAACTGCATTATATCAAACTAATTCATTTGTCAAACAATTAACAACAACTACACAACACATTGAACAAATGGATGAACAACCATCTTAGACATGATATGGTTAAGAGTAATTATCAACCACAAATAAATACTAGGATGAATACAAATATTCATAATGGTTAACAACAACCAAAGTATAAACATCAAACGCAATTACTATGGTGAGCATTGCTATAACAAGAGCCAATCCAATACTATGGTCAAAACTAAATAAACAACTAAATCAAGACACATCTTCACATAAGGCATGTGAGTATAGAATCACTAGAGGTCTCAACGAATAACACATGCATCAACAAACAAGTGATCATGATAAGATACTAAAGTAGGACATGGTCTTATTACTAAAGAACGACTAATACCAATAACCACTAACGGTAATAATATCACCACAACACAACTCAACTAACATGAAAGGTAAACTAGTCTAAGCATGTGATGGACTATTGCGACACATATACAAAACTCATAATAGTAACGTGAGACAAGTCAATCATATAAGAGCAACACAAGTACAACGATAACACATGGAACACCATAAGACATGAAAGATCACTTGCATAAACGGCATCTAGATATACAACAATGTTATAACTAGGTACAAATGTATAACGCTATGTAAGAATGATCATCACACAAGATGCCAAATTATGATACTAATATAATACAACTCGCAACAATGAGATAACTTAGTTGATATCAACTAACATGAACATCAAGAATGGCAAGAGCACACAACCTTACATACTAGTTATCTCATATAAGCACATGGACATAGTTATGTCCTATAAGGACATGGACATGTCATACTAAGCATTTAGGCAAGTTAGACAACCAGATCATGACATCAAGCAATGTACTATACTAGAATGAGTGAAAATGACATGCACTTCTATTTATTACAATCTATAGTTGTAAAGACATAGATACTCCACTAGGCATGATCTAATACATGAACTGCTACATACATGCTATACAATCTAGTTATGCAGTCACATCATCATGCGGGGTATTGATGAAGCATCAAACTTAAGTCATATGAGATCATACACTGGAAACATGTATCTCTAACAGGCAAAGGCTAACCATATGTGTGATCATAAAGTACAAACTAACACTCATATAACACATGTAAAGCATCCAATGGAACACACACGACCTTGAGAAAGTGCTAAAAAATATGTCAAGCAATTCATCATGCATAACTACTGCCTAGTTAAGTACATGGATAATTACTAAGAAGTAATAAACTAAGTTCTATGCCACGAGCACAAATTCTATATAGCACTAAGACCTAAATCATGACATAAAGGAACCAACCATGTAATCTAGGATGGCGACATGTACGAAAATAGAGGAACAACTACACAAAATGTGTTATGCCACAGGAAACTATAATGGAATTGTTCTAAAGTAACATAGCACTTTATTTAACATTTATAACCTAGCATAAAGAAAACTATGCAAGAACACACATGACAAATACCTAAACAACTATCATAGGCATGTCATGATTTCAAACCAATAAAACAACGTGTGACATGGATAGAAATGAACATGTGAACCATATCTAAGATATATCAATGCTAAGCAACAATTAAAATTAATCAAGACATGAAGTAATTAATGATTCAATGAACAAAGCAAAGCCTAGAATAATCCTATAGAATTTAAGCATGGCGAACATTCAACAAAAATTGTACACATGCATAAGATAGCGCTACATGCTATGCAACAATATCACATGAGACAATTTAGAAATATATAATAAGTAAAAGAGATCCTTACAATAAATCTAGTCAGTCACATCTAACATCTAAAATTATGAAATAATTATGAGCGACTCCTAAGCATGTCATGAACATATAAAAAAAATATCAAACCAACACAAAAGTTCACTGATCAACTACCACACATAATAATAATTTGCCGAAACTTGTACATAGTAATATCATACGACTACATACCCCACGAAAGAAATATCACATAACTATAATCGGTAAAATAAATAAATCAAGCAATCATATATATATACGAGACACAAATTATGAGATAGCTAGTACACACACTCCTACGCGTATCAAGAACACAAGAAAACAATATATTAATAAATAGTCCGATAAACAACCAAAATCCATAATAAAACTTGATTAACCAAAGTAACCTAACTCCACTACGGGATTGCTACAGCCATATAAAACGTTTCTTCTACTGGGGAGATCAAACGATGAACAAAAACGATGGAAATGTGACCATGACCTACGGTTTATGCGACAAATAGCATCAACGCGCCCAACGATAAAAATAGAAAGAACTATGATGTCTAGGAGATAAATTGAATGATGTTTTGAAGTCGCACAAAAGGAATTGGATAGTTGCTCACCGAGTTTGACAGAACGACGCAAAGAACTCGACGAACAGTGTTGGTGGACATGCAAAATTGTTCGCGTCTGGTCGACGGAACGCGTTCTTTCTTCTCTGAATGGATTCGTGGTGTGGAAAGGAACCTTGGGGCGCAAGGGTGCTGATGGAGATGGTCTACGCCACCGGGAACGAGCGCCGGCATCCATGGAGCAGCAGCAGTTCGGAGAGAGTTTTGGAGAGATTGAGGAAGGGAGAAGGGAGGAGTTGATATGGGTCAGCAAGAGGAGCAAGGGGCACACATATATATACTCACGAATTTAAGAACACTTAAGAGAATCAGGAGTGCTAGTGCATGTACGTTTCAGCTTCACTATTGTTCTTCTGTAGATTGAAACGTACAGAGGGAGAGAAGAGGAGGCGCTCGCTTGGCTGGGTATTGGCTCAGTTTGGCTTTGGTCCAAGTGGGAGAGAAAGAAGAAAGGAAAAGTTGGCCGTTGGCCCATTCAGGTGTGAGAAAAATATAGGTGGGCTTGACACAGGGAAGAGAGAGGAAAGACATACTGTCCACAGGAATTTGGTATAAAGTTTGAGAGAGGGAAACAAATTGATTTTCCTAAGAGGAAAATCTAGTAATGAAAAAGAAGCTCAAACAAAATATCACGAACTTAGAAATCAAAGAAAACACAGACTTGCATATTTAAATATGCTTAAGACCAAAATAAAACCCAACTAAAAGAAACAACAAAACTCAAATTTAATTTAAGTTGGTATTAGTTCAAATTAAATCCTCCAAATTATAGAAGTCCAATTTAAGCTTCGATACTAAACGAAAATTTTCTCGCCCTGATTTTTGGAAAACTTTTTCTTAAACATTTCGAGAATCGGGATGTTACAGATATCGAGGGTATGGTCATCTTGCCTGAGATCCCGCAAGAAAGAAGAACGAGTCCAAGAAACTCCGGAACGAAACCGAAACTAACAAGAGAAGCAACCCGGAAAGAAGCAAGCAACATAGTAAACAACCAACACATAAACATGGCATGATGCACAACCAAGTATGATGCATGTCCGGTTTAAAATGCAAGGCATGGCAAAGTGCACAAACAATACTACAAATTAAGTGAAGCTCAATATGCAACGAGTTGCATATTGACGAAACACCACATTCAATCATTTAGTTCCCTCTCGTTTATGTACCCAACAATATTAAATGTTATTAAACATGACAAGAGGTGAAGCATATGAAAACTACCTATCTAGGTAAGTTTAAATGAGGCCGGAACAACAAACAACAAGTCCGGAGAATCCCCATATGCATATTTTAAGGTTGGTACTGTTCTGCCCTATACACAATTTTAGAGTTGTTAAACATGCAAGAAGAGTGCACCATGTTAAACTAGACATTTTTCTACCCCATTTACATATAAAGATTATTAAGTTTGGACTACGATTATTTAGTTATGAAATAAAACATTTTAACATGGCATGGCAACGCAATATAACCAAATGAGATAAGCATGGTGCAAGAAGCAAAGATATGACAAAGCACTCAACATGATCATGGTATCAACATAGAGGAATAAAATATGCAAAATAATTATGATAATGCAACAAACAAAATAAACACACAACAACAACTAAAATAAAGGAAGACATCTGGAGCGTCGGTCTTGGGACGTCACATGGTGGCTGATGATGCATCGCTCTGGCGTAGACTGCTACAAAGGGAGCAGGTCGCAACGTATGCTACTGTCAGCACTCCCCCAACGAATGCTACACCAGTCCCTTTCGGGCCCTGCCTTTCACCCGCCAACTCTAGGCACATGGGTGCGAGGTACGTTGGCCTAGGCAGAAGGTTTTTGAGTCGCCTAGCCAAGTCGAGTCGCCATGCCTCCGACTAGTGGCTCGCTGCGATTAGTCTGCGACTCATCGTGATTAATCGCCCCAAGTCGCCCCAGGTGTTAAGAGGAGGAGGAGGAGGGGGAAGAGGAGGAGGAGGGGGGAAGAGGTGTTGTTGCAGGCGGAGGAGGGGGAAGGCAGCTGCTTGAAGTATAATTCAGCTTGGAGAAGGCAGCAGCAGCTCGTAGGAGCAATGGAGGCGGCGATTCTGATGTGGAATGGGAGCACGCGTCTTGCTCCTCCTCTGTTTTGTGCTAGAGAGCTGGCCCAATAGGCCCATTATGTAACCCTAGCTTCCAGATAAAAATCCCAACCGTCCATATGCTCTAATCTGAACCGTGCATCTGCTCCCATGTGCCTTTCTCCTTCGTCTCTTCTGTGCTTCTCCTCGTACAGGCGGCGCACTCTCCAGCTTCGTCTCCTCCTCCCCTCCCTCGAACTCTGGCCTCCTCACCTTCCCAGTCTTCCCTCCCTTGGCCTTGCTGAAGCAAGCCGCCCTGCTCTGAGGTCCTAGTCGCCCAACTAGTCGCCGACTAATCATCGACTAGCCTACCAGTCGCGCGACTCGCTCCTCAAGCCAAGTCGCCTGCGCAAGCCAACCTCGCTCCAACGACTTGGCGATTAGTCGGCGATTAGTCTGCGATTAGTCGACGACTCAAAAACCTTGCTAGGCAGTCCTGGAGCTGCAATCATCCCTGGAGCGGTGATGCTGCCCCGTTGCTCCGAGTCTCGGCGCCTCACCATTTTTGGCTGGAGGCAAGGCTGGGCGAGGCCTAATGTTGCTGCGTGTCTGTAGTTGAGGGCACCTAGTTGTAGTCGCTTGGCGAGGACGGTCCAGTGTGTGAGTGCGCGCGTGTCCCTCCTTTCTGGAGGTTGTACCCCCGATATCTTCCGGCTCAATATAATGAAACGCAAATTCTTTTGCGTTTTCTCGAAACAAATTGAACATGTTGGTAGTGCGAGCGACAGAGAGAGTAGTGCCAGAAACTAATTGTACTTTTCTCAATGCTCAATATAACTCCAATATTTTCAAGAGATTGGCCTAAATGTGTAGTTTGATTTCTCTTACCCATGGCATATAATTTTTCCATGGTGCCAAATAGGGAAGAAATATATTTTTTGGAATATATTTTTTAGGCCAACAGAGAAGCACATTTTAAGAAAGGGAGAAATAAGGAATTATTCTACTCCTAAAGGTCGAGGAGCAGGTTCTTCCCCTGGCTTGTACACCATTGTATTATTGGTTGTCAAAAACTCCATATGATAACTTGAACTGAACATGTTGATAGTGTGACTTTCTCAGACACTAGAACAAAGAGAGGACTGTGCCGGAAACTAATTGTGCTTTTCTCAATGCTCAGTATAACTCCAATTTTTTCAAGAGATTGGCCTAAGGGTGTGTTCGGATGTCCTCCTGCTCCACGCTTCACAAAAAGCTGGAGCGGAGCTGAGCCGAACGAAAAATCTCGAAGAAGCTAGCTTCGAGAAGCACAGCCGGAGTCCAATGTAAAAACAAAAAGCACCAAAATCACAGCTCCAGGATAGACCAGGAAAACGAGAAGTGAGGAGTTCGGCATAATTACAAGGGGATGCCACCGCCAAGTCGAAAAAACGATTCGCACGGCTCACCCCGACGCCTGTTCCCCTCTCTCCCTCGACATCTCTTCTGCTCGTGACCTACCCAGCGCCGCCGGTTGCCGCCGCCACGCCCGATTCCACCCCTTCGTCGGCCGGCGAGCCTCTCCGCCAGTAGATCCGACCATTCCAGCCCCGTTCCCGCTGGATCCCGTCCCGAATGAGCACTTTCCAGCGCCGCCAGCCAGGAGCAGCAACCCCACCGGCAGGAGACGCCCACCTTGACGCCATTGATGCCGGTGCTCACCATGTCTTCCTTTGAGCCAGCCTCCTCGCCCTCGCCCCCTCGCCCCAACCTAAGGTGAGCTCGCCTTTGCATCTTCCCTATGGCTGGTGATGGTATTGTACAAGTGCTGGGAGAAGCTGTCAAGCGTGCAGAACGTGTCGGAATTGCCAGGTGAAGTGAGAAGCTAGCTCTAGAAGCTGGATTTGTGAAGTTTTAAGAAGCTAGATAGATTCCGAACACGCCCTAAATGTGTAGTTTGATTTCTCTTACCCATGGCATGTAATTTTTCCAGTTAAGTGGATTGTCCAGAGTTAACAACCTTAAGTTTATCCTATATATATTTGTTGAACTAAGAAATAGGCACGTGCAAATTACAGAAAGAAATAAAATAACAGGTTTTGACAACCAGATGTTAATCCATGCTAAAGTATCTATCTAATCTGCAACTTATAGCTGGATAAACAACATTATTTACTCAGGAAAGTAAAGTGGTGCGCAAATAGTAAGTAGGCACTGACATAATAACCCAAGAAAACATACTTACAAAGATATGCAACATTCTTTTTTACCATAACAAGTACTCCATATATAACCAATTGTCCAATTATAAAGACAAAGCAGATGAGCCATAGAAAAACTTCAACGCACACTAAACAGATGGAGGTAGATACAAGCAGCTTCTGAACTCCATACAAAAATGAAAGGTTTCATTCAAAACAGAACTTACATCTGTTTAGTTCCATAGAAGTAGACCAGACGCTTATTTTTAACAGAAGGTAGACCCCATTGCTCTGGTTCACTTATCTGCAAAGCATGCAAATAGCAAATTCAAATAAAATAAACTGAAACACAAGGAAAATAATTTATGTCAAACTTTCTCCCTCACAGAAATAGTCTAACATCAGCAAAGGAACAAATTAGCACATTCTGCAGTTAACTTAATAACTCCTTGGTAAATACAGCCACACAGCGATTAAGGAAGTATGCAGGACAGTGAAAAAAGGCGCGAGGGGACAACAAAATGCCTAGCGCTTAATCGTGCTAGGCGTTCGCTTAGGCGAGATAAGCACTATGCAGTGGGAAGACACACAATTAGCGCCTAGAGCTTTCTTTATCATTGATGCAGGATGTCTATGTAACAGTTTCGAGTTCAACTGAACATATAGAATAGTTACTAAGAGCATCTACAGCCAGAGCCCTCATATCGTCCCCAAACATCCGGGCATCCGGGCAACCTGCCCGGTCACTGCCCAGAGAGCAAATTGCCACCCAACTGGACCTCGCATAGTCAGCCCAAACGTGTGGGCTTACCGGCACTCCCCAAACATAGCCCGTATCTGGGGCGTACCGGACGCGTCCGCCACGTCGATCCGGCCTACGATAGCCCACCCCGCCCCCACCAATACCCCACCCGGACCAAACTCTAGTCAAAGTCCTCACTCTTCTTGACTGCTCCGTCTACACTGCCCCGTCTCCTCCCCTCCTCGTACTCTCTCCTTCACCATGGCAGCAGATCCGGCAGCGAATCCGAGACAATCAATTGTGCGGCACTCGTCAAGAAGGATTCCAGCTCGTCCTCTCCAGACGACGAGGAGCTCGCATTCCGCATTGCCCTCCGCCGGTCACTGATGGATAGGAGCAGGAGCTCAAGCTCCACAGCCTCCTCGATGACCCGGAGGGGCAGCTGCGGCTCCGCGTCAGCCTGCGACCGCATGTTGCAGTTTTCGCCAGGCAGCTGGCAACCGATGGCACCCAGCACCTCCAGCCACTACTCTCGGGCGGCGCTGAGTGCTTGTCCCCAGCATCGCCGAACCAATGGTCGCGGCTGCCCGAGTCAAAGGCGTGGGCCTATCGCCATCCAAGGCAGAGGCCGGCGCAGACCGCCTCCAGCCGGTCCAGCTGCGGATCTTACAATTCCGCGCCAGAGCCGCTTTTGCCCGCCACCAACGATGACGAGATCATCCATCGACGTCATCCTCCGGTCCTTTCACCTCAGCGGAGACGGACGCCCGTCGCTGCCGCCGCAAAAAATGCGACGGCACTCCGCATCATAATCAAGGAGTCCAAGCACCTCGCAAGGCAAAAGGCGGCTGCCGTGAAGAAAGCCGCCCGTCTCGCGAGGGCACGCCCGCGCCGCCCGGCGTCTGGCTGGGATCCGCTCATCCTCCTCCGACAACAGAACTACCAACGACGATACCGCCCCTTCAGCCGCCGGCGCCTACACCGAGGACTACCCATCACTCCGAAGACCCCAAGAGGAAGCGGCCGGCAAGGAAGTGGTGAAGTCTCGCGGCCTCTTCCTCCACAAGTATCTATCTATCTTTTATCGTAACTAGGTGATGAACACTCTGTCTGGTTGTATCTATGTGATGATGAAACTTGCTATCCCCCAATATATGTTTGCTATTGCTATGTTCAAATTGCATCTATGTAAATGCGGAACACGTTGCATGGGTTGTATGGCTTTGGGGGCGGACGGACATTTGAGGAGGACGGCTACGGATGTGGAGATATGGGGGGTGACCGGCCACTGTCCACAGACACACTCGGGCGCGTCCGCGGACATATAGGGTGCCAAATTTGGCAATCGTGGTTGTAGATGCTCTAAGCATCTCAGCAAACGAATAGCTTAACCAAGTATGCAGCATGCAGCGAGTGTGATACTAACATTAGAAGTTTTCACTTTCGAGAATACTTGTGCAGCGAGTGTAACTATTGAAAACAACGTTGAGAAGGAAATTTGTTGAGTCATGCAAACATTAGCCAATGATGAGAATCAAATGCAGAAGGTTTATGAAGTAAACTGCCAACCATGAAACACCAATATACAGTTTGATTTTTTTAGCTCTAAGCCAAACCACTTATAACAAAAATAACATATGCATCACGCACTTATTACAGCTTAATGAATTCATTAACTGAACAAGAACTTTGGACAAGGTTATGTCCCAAAGAAGAAAATATTGAAGATAACCGATATTCCTGGACAAAAGTAAATAAATAGGGATTAATCCAATGCGCAAAAAAGTTCAAGGGCCAACACAAGGACGGGTCATAGCTTAGGTACTTATTATCCCTGTCTCTGGAGATCCATTAATGCTAATCAAGCAATTAAAAGATTGCATTTAACATGCCAAATTGAAACCATAAGTAGTTCACAAATCACAGAGAACCTTGCACCAGTGTAAACAAGGTGGTCCAAGGGCCAACATAAGGTCGGGTCATAGTTTAGTTATTTATCCCTATCTTGAAGATCCATTAATGCCAAGCAAGCAATCAAAAGTTCGCATTTAACATGCCAAAGTGAAATCACAATTTGTTCACAAGTCACAAAGAACCTTGCACCAGTGTAAACAGGTACTAATGGGTCCTAAGAGCAAAACACAAATTGGAACCTATGCATCTAATAAACTTGAACAAATCACAATGAATAAAGAGCACATTATGTAACTAACAAACTTCGAACAGCAGGCGCAGGGATGTATATATATCCAAAGTCCAAACAGAGTTAAGACATATCACTCAAATCCTACATGATTCCCAGTTCCTTTAAACTCTAAATTACCAGCAACGCCAAATATTATCAATAAAAAAACCAGCAGCTAGAAGAAAGAAGAAGGAAAACAAGAAATGAAACTAGTTAAGCTGCGATAAAACATAGGAATATCACCTAATTTCAAAAGCTCGGGAAAATGAAACAAGAAACAGCTTCTCTGACTCAAAGATCCATTTTTCCGTATCCTAAACCGTGTGCATACCAAATCTCACTGGTAAGCGGCAAGAAAAGCACAAAAACTAGAACAGGTTAACAGCTAAAACAATCAAATCGGGGCAAGAGGCCATCGAAGAACCTAAGATTTGGCCAAAATGGCAGCATGGCAGGCCCCACAAGGCCCGCCTTCCACCCTGGAACGAAACCCTAAGCAAGCTAACCCGAGTTCCCAAGCCACAGGCTACCCGGACAACTGCGTACGAGGCTACAGATGAGAAAGAAGCCCGAACTCAACATGGCTGGCCACGCGGGGAAGCCCTTCATCTTGGCGAGCACCAGGTCGCCGACCTTCCACTGCGCCGCGGCCGCCGCCGCTGCAGCAGCCGCAGATGCGCCGCGCTTCCTCCTCGCCGGCGCCATCGGTCTCCCGCAACCAGCCAACCGCAGGGCCGCCGCCGCCTCCGGGGCGGCGATTAGCGCACAGCGCACGAGGCTGTGTAGCGGCAGCAGGCCGCAGCTCGTGCCGGAGGCAGCAGGGCGCCCGGTGGTCGTCCTCCCCCTCCTCTTCCCTTTAGCTTCAACAACGGCGGCGGCAGGCAGCGGCGAGGGGAAGAGGAATTTTACTTATTTTTATCATTCTCTTCTGCTCTCCTGGTTTTATGAGTATATTTTGTGTTTTGAGCTGTGTTTTTTTATGTGTGTGTTTTGAGCAGTTTTTCTTAATTAAAGTTGCGCTTTATTTAACATAGGAAGTTCGGAATCTCATCCGACAAAACAGAAAGAACGAAATGAGGGACCAAACCTTACAAAGTTCATCACCCACTACTACCCTAGCTAGCTTAGAGCATCTCCAGCCGTTGGCCCCCCAGGGGCGCCTAAAATCGCCACCCGCAGACTAGCCGGCGCAAAAAAAGGGCCTGGGGGCGAGTTGGTCCCCAGTCACCGGCCCCAGGGCCGCCACCAGACGCGTCTAATTTTTTCAAAAAAAAAACGTTCGACGAAGTTCGGTTAAACACGGCTAAATTTCGGCAAACTTTGACATATATTAGACATGTTCACGACGCGGTACATAGCAAATATAAACTAAAAAAAGAAATCGTTGAACGCCGAGTAGTCGTCGTGGTCGTTGTCATCCTCGCCGCCGTTATCATCGTTGGCCTTCTCCTTCTTGACGCGGCCGTCCCTGCTGGACCCCTGCCCGGCGTCGCCATGGCGGACTGGTGGCGGTGGCGCGTCATCGTCGTCGCTATCGTTGAGGACGACGACTCCTCCTTCGTCGCGGCCCCGACGGCGCTGCTCGGATGATCCCGCAGCCCGGATGCAGCCGGCCCCACTCCGGCGATCCACACCGGCCTCGGATCCGGCAAGTCCCGCCGCCACCGTGACCTCCAACTCCGGCGAGCTACTCCGGCCACCTCGGTTCGCGAGCCGGAAACCCTAGATCCCGAGGTCCACTTTTCCACTAAGTCCCTTTTTTGGTTAATTTTATGCTCCCTTCATCATGCCATAACTCTGTGCCCGTAGCTCCATTTTGGGCGTATCAAATTGTTCATCTGAATGTGCTCTTCATTTTGTTACATTGTGCCATGCTTGTTTGAGTCCATCTTGATGCCCAAATTATTGATGCAAGAGTGCTATAAAATGTTAGTTCCTTTTTCTTAGCAGATCTTGAGCATTTGTCATTTTTGCCATGTTTATTGTGTGCTGCATATGAGCATGAGCTCTACATGTGTTTTGGGCTATGTCATGCCATCTTTACAGGGGTGTATGCCATGTATTTTTGTGATCTTTGTGGTGACTAGCACATGCATGCAAAGTAGCTCTCGTGATATTGCTGATTTCAGGGACTTAGAATTTCACCAAGTTATTTTCCTGATGTTATGTTTATGCCATGTATTCATGTTGCTACAGAGAGATCCATGCTTCTTTTGAATATGTTCAGTAAGGATGACTTGGACATATGGTTGTGCTCTATCCATCCATGCCTCTGTTTGCATTTATGGAGTGGTCTAGCATGACTCAATCTTACTCTACTTTTGCTATAAAATGTTCCTGGCAGACTGTTTACGTGTTAATCAATTTTGCCAAGGTTGTTGTAGTTGATCCATGCATGCTATGAGATTGTTCTTGCCATGTTTAGCTTCTTGAACATGTCTTATTACTATTGCTATGCTTATCTTGCCATGCAATGCCTTGTGTTGAGTGAATCAAGCTCGCAAACATGCCTTCATAATTCTGTTTTTGTCATGTCCAGTTTTCTGCTAAGACTGAATCTGTTAACGAAACTTGCTATGTTTACATGGGTGCCATCATATCTTCTGATCCTTTTTGGCTTATGGTCAGTAAGGGACTTTTGTCATATGCTTTGAGTAGATTCATGCCATGCCTTGTTTTGCCATGATATGTTCCTGTAGCATGTTGTTATCTTGCTCTAAACATTGCTTCCTGATGTTAATTCCTGTCATGTTGTTATTTTCACAGTCTGTGATGTTGTTATCTTTTGCACTTTTGCCATGCTTGTTTGAACCTGCTATTGTGTGATTTAGCAGTAGCTGAGTGTTCATCTTTTGTCAAGCATCTTGAGTAGATCACTGCCATGTGCTTTGTTGCTATGTTAGAGTGCAGTAGCTTAGTTTCTTGTTGCATTTTAGGTGGCATCGTGTTGTTAGTCGCATAATTGTGACATTCTTGTTTTGCTTGCCATTTGCAAACCGTGCATCCGATTCTGGTGATCTTTATATCGATTTCGACCGAAATCAACTCATCTTTTCAGCGGCACACTTGCTTTGCCAAGTTGAGGCATGGTTCAATCTTTTCTTTCCGGAGCATGCATATGCATTGCATATCACATCCTGCATATCATGCCATGTTTTGCATCATGTTGCTTGCGCATTGCACCATGGTTGATTGTGGTTTCCTTTGCTTGTGTTCTTGCCTTGGGTAGAGCCGGGAGACGAGTATGTGATCGAGGAACCCATTGAGTACGCTTACAAGGATCAAGCTTACCTCAACTCGGAGAACTTTGCAGGCAAGATGACCATACCCTCGAAATCACTTCTTTCTTTGCTTGCTAGTTGCTCGCTCTTTTGCTATGCCGCGATACCTACCACTTGCTATATCATGCCTCTCATATTGCCATGTCAAAACTCTAACCCACCTTGTCGTAGCAAACCGTTATATGGCTATGTTACCGCTTTGCTCAGCCCCTCTTATAGCGTTGCTAGTTGCAGGTGAAGATGGAGTTTGTTCCTTGTTGGAACATGATTATTGTTGGGATATCATTATTATATCTTGTTTAATTTAATGCACCTATATACTTGGTAAAGGGTGGAAGGCTCGGCCTTATGCCTGGTGTTTTGTTCCACTCTTGTCGCCCTAGTTTCCGTCATACCAGTGTTATGTTCCTTGATTTTGCGTTTCTTGCGCGGTTGGGTTATAATGGGAACCCCTTGACAGTTCGCCTTGAATAAAACTCCTCCAGCAAGGCCCGTCCTTGGTTTTACCATTTGCCACCTAAGCCTTTTTCCCTTGGGTTTCGCGGACTCAAGGGTCATCTTTATTTTAAACCCCCGGGTCAGTGCTCCTCTGAGTGTTGGTCCAAACTAGAGCACCATGCAGGGTCGTCCCTTGGAAACTTGGGTTACGTTGGCTCCTGTACGCTTAGCTTATCCGATGTGCCCTGAGAATGAGATATGTGCAGCTCCTATTGGGATTTGTCGGCACGATGGGTGGCCTTGCTGGTCTTGTTTTACCATTATCGAAATGTCTTGTAACCGGGATTCCGAGTCTGATCGGGTCGTCCTAGGAGAAGGAATATCCTTCGTTGACGGTGAGAGCTTGTGATGGGCTAAGTTGGGACACCCCTGCAGAGTTTTGAACTTTCGAAAGCCGTGCCCGCGGTTATGTGCAGATGGGAATTTGTTAATGTCAGATTGTAGAGAACTTGAAACTTAACTTAATTAAAATGAATCAACCACGTGTGTAGCCGTGATGGTCTCTTTTTGGCGGAGTTCGGGAAGAGAACACGGTCTCGTGTTATGCTTGAACGTAAGTAGTTTCAGGATCACTTCTTGATCTTTATAGCTTCTCGACCGTGCTTTGCTTCTCTTCTCGCTCTCATTTGCGTAAGTTAGCCACCATATATGCTAGTGCTTGCTGCAGCTCCACCTCACTACCTTTTCCGGCCCATAAGCTTAAATAGTCTTGATCACGAGGGTGTGAGATTGCTGAGT
Source organism: Triticum dicoccoides (assembly GCF_002162155.2). NCBI lineage: Eukaryota > Viridiplantae > Streptophyta > Magnoliopsida > Poales > Poaceae > Triticum > Triticum dicoccoides. The sequence continues at coordinate 286,943,000 of NC_041386.1, forward strand.
CCCCGTGACTCACAGATTACTTCCAAAACCAGATGCAGGTGCCGATGATGCCAGTGCAAGGGATGCTACCGAACCCAAGTGGGAGTTCGACGAGGATTCAGGACGTTACTATGTTTTTCTTTCCGGATGATCAATAGTGGAGCCCAGTTGGGGCGATCGGGGATCTATGCATTTGGGGTTGTCTTTATTTTGGTTCCGTAGTCGGACCTTGATTGTATTCTGGATGATGTAATGCTATATTTATGTATTGTGTGAAGTGGCGATTGTAAGCCAACTCTTTATCCCTTTCTTATTCAGTACATGGGATGTGTAAAGGTTACCCCTCTTGCGACATGCCTACTATGTAGTTATGCCTCTAAGTCGTGCTCCTACACGTGGGAGATATAGTCGCATCGTAGGTGTTACGAACCACCACTATCTGCCAAGTGCACACCTTCTGGGCCTGGACAGAGCTCTTCTTCATCCATGGCATCAACAGGACAAACACATGATATTATTTGTCGTCGTTGCAAGGGTGGAGGTCATTATGCGAGACAATACCCATCTAAGCATGTGATGATTGTTATTGAGGATGGTGGGTATGAGTCCGCTAGTGACTATGATGAGGAGACTTTGGCTCTTATTACAAGTGAAGAACACGGTGGAGATGATTTTGATCATGAGACGCAATACATGGCTGCTGAAGATGCTGACAGGTATGAATGTTTAGTTGCTCAACGTGTTTTGAGCGTGCAAGTTACACAAGCAGAGCAAAATCAGAGGCATAATTTGTTCCATACAAAGGGAGTTGTGAAGGAACGTTCTATTCGCGTCATCATAGATGGAGGGAGCTGCAACAACTTGGCTAGCATGGAGATGGTGGAGAAGCTATCTCTCACCACAAGACCACATCCACATCCTTACTACATCTAATGGTTCAACAACAGCGGCAAGGTAAGGTAACACGTACTGTTCATGTGCTTTTTAGTATCTCTACATATGCTGATTATGTTGATTGTGATGTGGTACCTATGCAAGCATGTTCCTTATTACTTGATAGACCATGGCAATTTAATAAAAATTCTGTACACCATGATAGAAACAATCAGTATACTCTTGTTCATAAGGACAAAAAAATTACTTTGCTTCCTATGACTCCTGATTCCATTTTGGAAGATGATATTAATAAGGCTAATAAAGTGAAACAAGAGAAAAAAGAGTGAAAATCAGATTGTGGCAAAAGAATTTGAGCAACAAATGAAGCCTGATAATAAACCATCTAGTGTTGCTTCTGAAATTAAATTGAAAAGTGCATGTTTACTTGCCACCAAATCTGATATTGATGATCTAGATTTCAACAAATCTGTTTGCCATGCTTTTATGTGCAAAGAGGCATTATTTTCTTTCGAGGATGTACCTTCCTCTTTGCCTCCTACTGTCACTAATTTTGCAGGAGTTCACTGACGTCTTTCCACAAGATGTGCCACCGAGATTACCACCTATTCGAGGGATTGAGCATCAGATTGACTTAATTCCCAATGCTTCGCTGCCTAACCGTGCGCCATACCGTACCAATCTAGAGGAGACGAAGGAGATTATGCGTCAAGTACAGGAGCTGCTCGACAAAGGTTATATACGCGAATCTCTTAGTCCTTGTGTTGTTCCTATTATACTAGTGCCAAAAAAGGATGGTACGTCGCGTATGTGTGTTGATTGTAGAGGCATTAATAATATTAATATTCGTTATCATCATCCTATTCCTAGGTCAGATTGAAGGAAATATGCCCTAGAGGCAATAATAAAGTTATTATTTATTTCCTTATTTCATGATAAATATTTATTATTCATGCTAGAATTGTATTAACCGGAAACATAATACATGTGTGAATACATAGACAAACAGAGTGTCACTAGTATGCCTCTACTAGACTAGCTCGTTAATCAAAGATGATTATGTTTCCTAACCATAGACAAAGAGTTGTTATTTGATTAACGGGATCACATCATTAGGAGAATGATGTGATTGACATGACCCATTCCATTAGCTTAGCACCCAATCGTTTAGTATGTTGCTATTGCTTTCTTCATGACTTATACATGTTCCTATGACTATGAGATTATGCAACTCCCGTTTGCCGGAGGAACACTTTGTGTGCTACCAAACGTCACAACGTAACTGAGTGATTATAAAGGAGCTCTACAGGTGTCTCCAAAGGTACATGTTGGGTTGGCGTATTTCGAGATTAGGATTTGTCACTCCGATTGTCGGAGAGGTATCTCTGGGCCCTCTCGGTAATACACATCACATAAGCCTTGCAAGCATTGCAACTAATGAGTTAGTTGCGAGATGATGTATTACGGAACGAGTAAAGAGACTTGCCGGTAACGAGATTGAACTAGGTATTGAGATACCGACGATCGAATCTCGGGCAAGTAACATACCGATGACAAAGGGAACAAAGTATGTTGTTATGCGGTCTGACCGATAAAGATCTTCGTAGAATATGTGGGAGCCAATATGAGCATCCAGGTTCCGCTATTGGTTATTGACCGGAGACGTGTCTCGGTCATGTCTACATTGTTCTCGAACCCGTAGGGTCCGCACGCTTAAGGTTTCGATGACAGTTATATTATGAGTTTATGAGTTTTGATGTACCGAAGGAGTTTGGAGTCCCGGATGAGATCGGGGACATGACGAGGAGTCTCGAAATGGTCGAGATGTAAAGATCGATATATTGGATGACTATATTCGGACATCGGAAAGGTTTCGGGTGATTCGGGTATTTTCGGAGGTACCGGGGAGTTACGGGAATACGAGGAAGAAGCAATGGGCCTTAATGGGCCTTAGTGGAAAGGACCAGGAGGTGGCGCGCCCCTCCCAAGCCCAGTCCGAATTGGACAAGGGGTTTGGGGCGCGGCCCCTCTCTCCCTTCTTTCCCCTCTTCCCCCCTTTCCCCCCTTCTCCTAGTTGGACTAGGAAAGGTGGAAACCTACTCCAACTAGGAGTAGGAATCCTACTCCTCCTTGGCGCGCCCACAAGGGTCGGCCGGCCTCCCCCTTGCTCCTTTATATACGGGGGCAGGGGGCACCCCATAGACACAAGTTGATCCACGTGATCATATTCTTAGCCGTGTGCGGTGCCCCCTTCCACCATAATCCTCAATAATATTGTAGCGGTGCTTAGGCGAAGCCCTGCGACGGTAGTACATCAAGATCGTCACCACGCCGTCGTGCTGACAGAACTCTACCCCGACACTTTTCTGGATCGGAGTCCGGGGATCGTCATCGAGCTGAACGTGTGCTAGAACTCGAAGGTGCCGTGGTTTCGGTGCTTGATCGGTCGGGCCGTGAAGACGTACGACTACATCAACCGCGTTGTGCTAACGCTTCTGCTGTCGGTCTACAAGGGTACGTAGATCAAACTCTCCCCTCTCGTTGCTATGCATCACCATGATCTTGCGTGTGCGTAGGAATTTTTTTGAAATTACTACGTTCCCCAGTAGTGGCATCTGAGCCTAGGTTCTATGTGTTGATGTTATATGCACGAGTAGAACACAAGTGAGTTGTGGGCGATATAAGTCATACTGCTTACCAGCATGTCATACTTTGGTTCGGCGGTATTGTTGGACGAAGCGGCCCAGACCGACATTACGCGTACGCTTACGCGAGACCGGTTCTCCCGACGTGCTTTGCACAAAGGTGGCTAGCGGGTGACAGTTTCTCCAACTTTAGTTGAACCGAGTGTGGCTACGCCCGGTCCTTGCGAAGGTTAAAACAGCACCAACTTGACAAACTATCGTTGTGGTTTTGATGCGTAGGTAAGATTGGTTCTTGCTTAAGCCCGTAGCAGCCATGTAAAACTTGCAACAACAAAGTAGAGGACGTCTAACTTGTTTTTGCAGGGCATGTTGTGATGTGATATGGTCAAGACATGATGCTAAATTTTATTGTATGAGATGATCATGTTTTGTAACCAAGTTATCGGCAACTGGCAGGAGCCATATGGTTGTCGCTTTATTGTATGCAATGCAATTGCGCTGTCATGCTTTACTTTATCACTAAGCGGTAGCGGTAGTCGTGGAAGCATAAGATTGGCGAGATGACAACGATGCTACGATGGTGATCAAGGTGTCGCGCCGGTGACTATGGTGATCACGACAGTGCTTCGAAGATGGAGATCACAAACACAAGATGATGATGGCCATATCATATCACTTATATTGATTGCATGTGATGTTTATCTTTTATGCATCTTATCTTGCTTTGATTGACGGTAGCATTTTAAGATGATCTCTCACTAATTATCAAGAAGTGTTCTCCTTGAGTATGCAGAGTTGCGAAAGTTCTTCATGCTGAGACACCATGTGATGATCGGGTGTGATAGGCTCTACGTTCAAATACAATAGGTGCAAAACAGTTGCACACGCGGAATACTCAGGTTATACTTGACGAGCCAAGCATATACAGATATGGCCTCGGAACACGGAGACCAAAAGGTCGAGCGTGAATCATATAGTAGATATGATCAACATAGTGATGTTCACCAATGAAACTACTCCATCTCACGTGATGATTGGACATGGTTTAGTTGATTTGGATCACGTGATCACTTAGAGGATTAGAGGGATGTCTATCTAAGTGGGAGTTCTTAAGTAATATGATTAAATTGAACATAAATTTATCATGAACTTAGTCCTGGTAGTATTTTGCAAATTATGTTGTAGATCAATATCTCGCGTTGTTGCTTCCCTGTGTTTATTTTGATATGTTCCTAGAGAAAATTGTGTTGAAAGATGTTAGTAGCAATGATGTGGATTGGATCCGTGATCTGAGGTTTATCCTCATTGCTGCACAGAAGAATTATGTCCTTGATGCACCGCTAGGTGACAGACCTATTGCAGGAGCAGATGCAGACGTTATGAACGTTTGGCTAGCTCAATATGATGACTACTTGATAGTTTAGTGCACCATGCTTAATGGCTTAGAATCGGGACTTCAAAGACGTTTTGAACGTCATGGACCATATGAGATGTTCCAGGAGTTGAAGTTAATATTTCAAGCAAATACGCGAGTTGAGAGATATGAAGTCTCCAACAAGTTCTATAGCTAAAAGATGGAGGAGAATCGCTCAACTAGTGAGCATGTGCTCAGATTGTCTGGGTACTACAATCGCTTGAATCAAGTGGGAGTTAATCTTCCAGATAAGATAGTGATTGATAGAATTCTCTAGTCACCATCACCAAGTTAGTAGAACTTTGTGATGAACTATAGTATGCAAGGGATGACGAAAACGACTCCCGAGCTTTTCATGATGATGAAATCGATGAAGGTAGAAATCAAGAAAGAGCATCAAGTGTTGATGGTAGACAAGACCACTAGTTTCAATAAAAGGGCAAAGGGAAGAAGGGGAACTTCAAGAAGAACGGCAAGCAAGTTGTTGCTCAAGTGAAGAAGCCCAAGTCTGGTCCTAAGCCTGAGACTAAGTGCTTCTACTGCAAAGGGACTAGTCACTGGAAGCGGAACTGCCCCAAGTATTTGGCGGATAAGAAGGATGGCAAAATGAACAAAGGTATATTTGATATACAGATTATTAATGTGTATTTTACTAGTGTTCATAGCAACCCCTCGGTATTTGATACTGGTTCAGTTGCTAAGAGTAGTAACTCGAAACGGGAGTTGCAGAATAAACAGAGACTAGTTAAGGGTGAAGTAACGATGTGTGTTGGAAGTGGTTCCAAAATTGATATGATCATCATCGCACACTCCCTATACTTTCGGGATTAGTGTTGAACCTAAATAAGTGTTATTTGGTGTTTGCGTTGAGCATGAATATGATTTGATCATGTTTATTGTAATACAGTTATTCATTTAAGTAAGAGAATAAATTGTTGTTCTGTTTACATGAATAAAACCTTATATGGTTACACACCCAATGAAAATAGTTCGTTGGATCTCGATCGTAGTGATACACATAAACATAATATTGAAACCAAAAGATGCAAAGTTAATAATGATAGTGCAAACTTATTTGTGGCACTGCCGTTTAGGTCATATTGGTGTAAAGCGCATGAAGAAACTCCATGCTGATGGGCTTTTGGAATCACTTGATTATGAATCAGTTGATGCTTGTGAACCATGCCTCATGGGCGAGATGACTAAGACTCCGTTCTTCGGAACAATGGAGCGAGCAACAGATTTGTTGGAAATCATACATACTGATGTATGAGGTCCGATGAATATTGAGGCTCGCGACAGGTATCATTATTTTCTGTTCTTCACAGATAATTTGAGCAGATGTGAGTATATCTACTTGATGAAACATAAGTCTGAAACATTTGAAAAGTTAAAAGAATTTCAGAGTGAAGTGGAAAATCATCGTAACAAGAAAATAAAGTTTCTACGATCTGATCGTGGAGAAGTATTTGGATTACGAGTTTGGTCTTCAGTTAAAACAATGTGAAATAGTTTCACTACTCACGCCACCTGGAACACCACAGTGTAATGGTGTGTTCGAACGTTGTAATCGTACTTTATTTGATATGGTGCGATCTATGATGTCTCTTACAGATTTGCCGCTATTGTTTTGGGGTTATGCATTAGAGACAACTACATTCACGTTAAATAGGGCACCATCTAAATCCGTTTGAGATGACACCATATGAACTATGGTTTAGCAAGAAACCTAAGCTGTCGTTTCTTAAAGTTTGAGGTTGCAATGCTTATGTGAAAAAGTTTCAACTTGATAAGCTCAAACCTAAATCGGAGAAGTGCGTCTTCATAGGATATCCAAAGGAAACTATTGGATACACCTTCTATCACAGATCCGAAGGCAAGACTTTTGTTGCTAAATTCGGAAACTTTCTAGAGAAGGAGTTTCTCTCGAAAGAAGTGAGTAGGAGGAAAGTAGAAAACTTGATAAGGTAATTGTACCTTCTCCCTTATTGGAAAGTAGTTCATCACAGAAATATGTTCTTGTGAATACTACACCAATTAGCGAGGAAGCTAATGATGATGATCATGTAACTTCAGATCAAGTTACTACCGAATCTCGTAGGTAAACCAGAGTGAGATCCGCACCAGAGTGGTACAGTAATCCTGTTCTGGAAGTCATGTTACTAGACCATGACGAACTTGCGAACTATGAGGAAGTGATGATGAGCCCAGATTCCGCGAAATGGTTTGAGGCCATGAAATCTGAGATATGATCCATGTATGAGAACAAAGTATGGACTTTGATGGATTTGCCCGATGATCAGCAAGCCATAGAAAATAAATGGATCTTCAAGAGGAAGACGAACGCTGATAGTAGTGTTACTATCTACAAAGCTAGACTTGTCGAAAAAGGTTTTTGACAAAGTTCAAGGTGTTGACTACGATGAAATTTTCTCACTCGTAGCGATGCTTAAGTCTGTCCAAATCATGTTAGCAATTGCTGCATTTTTATGAAATCTGGCAAATGGATAAACAAAACTACATTCCTTAATGGATTTAAAGAAGAGTTGTATATGATGCAACCAGAAGGTCTTGTCAATCCTAAAGGTGTTAACAAAATATGCAAGCTCCAGCGATCCATCTATGGACTGGTGCAAGCATCTCGGAGTTGGAATATACGCTTTGATAAGTTGATCAAAGCATATAGTTTTATACAGACTTGCGGTGAAGCCTGTATTTACAAGAAAGTGAGTGGGAGCACTACAGCATTTCTGATAAGAATATGTGTATGACATATTGTTGATCGGAAATAATGTAGAATTATTCTGCAAAGCATAAAGGAGTGTTTGAAAGGATTTTTTCAAAGAAAACCTCGGTGAAGCTGCTTACATATTGAGCATCAAGATCTATAGAGATAGATCAAGACGCTTGATAAGTTTTTTTTCAATGAGTACATACCTTGACAAGATTTTGAAGTAGTTCAAAATGGAACAGTCAAAGAAAGAATTCTTGCCTGTGTTACAAGGTGTGAAATTGAGTAAGACTCAAAGCGCGACCACGGCAGAAAATAGAATGAGAATGAAAGTCATTCCCTATGCCTCAGCCATAGGTTCTATAAAGTATGCCATGTTGTGTACCAGATCTATTGTATACCCTACACTGTGTTAAGCAAGGGAGTACAATAGTGATCTAAGAGTAGATCACTGGACAGCGGTCAAAAATATCCTTAGTGGAATATTTCTCAATTATGGAGGTGACAAAAAGGTTCGTCGTAAAAAGTTATGTCGATGCAAGTTTTGACACAGATCTGGATGACTCTAAGTATCGATCTAGATACATATTGAAAGTGGGAGCAATTAGCTAGAGTAGCTCCATGCAGAGCATTGTAGACATAGAATTCGCAAAATACTTACGGATCTGTATGTGACAGACCCATTGACTAAAATTATCTCACAAGCAAAACATGATCACACCTTAGTACTATTTGGGTGTTAATCACATAAATGATGTGAACTAGATTACTGACTCTAGTAAACCCTTTGGGTATAGGTCACATGACAATGTGAACTATGGGTGTTAATCACATGGTGATGTGAACTATTAGTGTTGAATCACATGGCGACGTGAACTAGATTATTGACTCTAGTGCAAGTGGGAGACTGAAGGAAATATGCCCTAGAGGCAATAATAAAGTTATTATTTATTTCCTTATTTCATGATAAATGTTTATTATTCATGCTAGAATTGTATTAACCGGAAACATAATACATGTGTGAATACATAGACAAAGAGAGTGTCACTAGTATGCCTCTACTAGACTAGCTCGTTAATCAAAGATGGTTATGTTTCCTAACCATAGACAAAGAGTTGTTATTTGATTAATGGGATCACAACATTAGGAGAATGATGTGATTGACATGACCCATTCCATTAGCTTAGCACCCGATCGTTTAGTATGTTGCTATTGCTTTCTTCGTGACTTATACATGTTCCTATGACTATGAGATTATGCAACTCCCGTTTGCCGGAGGAACACTTTGTGTGCTATCAAACGTCACAACGTAACTGGGTGATTATAAAGGAGCTCTACGGGTGTCTCCAAAGGTACATGTTGGGTTGGCGTATTTCGAGATTAGGATTTGTCACTCCGATTGTCGGAGAGGTATCTCTGGGCCCTCTCGGTAATACACATCACATAAGCCTTGCAAGCATTGCAACTAATGAGTTAGTTGCGAGATGATGTATTACAGAACGAGTAAAGAGACTTGCCGGTAACGAGATTGAACTAGGTATTGAGATACCGACGATCGAATCTCGGGCAAGTAACATACCGATGACAAAGGGAACAAAGTATGTTGTTATGCGGTCTGACCGATAAAGATCTTCATAGAATATGCGGGAGCCAATATGAGCATCCAGGTTCCGCTATTGGTTATTGACCGGAGACGTGTCTCGGTCATGTCTACATTGTTCTCGAACCCGCAGGGTCCGCACGCTTAAGGTTTCGATGACAGTTATATTATGAGTTTATGAGTTTTGATGTACCGAAGGAGTTCGGAGTCCCGGATGAGATCGGGGACATGAGAGGAGTCTCGAAATGGTCGAGACGTAAATATCGATATATTGGACGACTATATTCGGACATCGGAAAGGTTCCGAGTGATTCGGGTATTTTCGGAGGTATCGGGGAGTTACGGGAATACGAGGAAGAAGCAATGGGCCTTAATGGGCCTTAGTGGAAAGGACCAGGAGGTGGCGCGCGCCCCTCCCAAGCCCAGTCCGAATTGGACAAGGGGTTTGGGGCGCGACCCCTCTCTCCCTTCTTTCCCCTCTTCCCCCCTTTCCCCCCTTCTCCTAGTTGGACTAGGAAAGGTGGAAACCTACTCCAACTAGGAGTAGGAATCCTACTCCTCCTTGGCGCGCCCACAAGGGCCGGCCGGCCTCCCCCTTGCTCCTTTATATACGGGGGCAGGGGGCACCCCATAGACACAAGTTGATCCACGTGATCATATTCTTAGCCGTGTGCGGTGCCCCCTTCCACCATAATCCTCGATAATATTGTAGCGGTGCTTAGGCGAAGCCCTGCGACGGTAGTACATCAAGATCGTCACCACGCCGTCGTGCTGACGGAACTCTACCCCGACACTTTGCTGGATCGGAGTCCGGGGATCGTCATCGAGCTGAACGTGTGCTAGAACTCGGAGGTGCCGTAGTTTCGGTGCTTGATCGGTCGGGCTGTGAAGACGTACGACTACATCAACCGCGTTGTGCTAACGCTTCCGCTGTCGATCTACAAGGGTATGTAGATCACACTCTCCCCTCTCGTTGCTATGCATCACCATGATCTTGCGTGTGCGTAGGAATTTTTTTGAAATTACTACGTTCCCCAACACAAATGACATGCTTGATGAATTGAGTGGCTCTACGATATTCTCCAAAGTTGATTTGCGTAGTGGATGCCATCAAATTCGTATGAAATTGGGAGATGAATGGAAAACAACATTTAAAACTAAGTTTGGATTATATGAGTGGTTAGTCATGCCTTTTGGGTTAACTAATGCACCTAGTACTATCATAAGATTAATGAACAAAGTTTTACGTGCTTTCATTGGACGATTTGTGGGTCTATTTTGATGATATACTGATTCATAGCAAATCTTTGGAGGAACATTTGGAACATTTACGTGCTGTTTTTATTGCTCTACGTGATGCACGTTTGTTTGGTAACCTTGGGAAGTGCACCTTCTGCACTGACCGAGTATCTTTTCTTGGCTATGTTGTTACTCCATAGGGAATTGAAGTTGATAAAGCCAAGATTGAAGCTATTAAGAGTTGGTCGCAGCCCAAAACGATCACACAAGTGAGGAGTTTTCTTGGCCTCGCTGGATTCTATAGGCGTTTTGTGAGAGATTTCAGCACCATTGCTGCACCTCTCAATGAGCTTACAAAGAAGGGTGTACCTTTTGTTTGGGGTACCGCACAGGAAGAAGCCTTCACGGTATTGAAAGATAAGTTGACACACGCTCCTTTACTCCAACTTCCTGATTTTAATAAGACTTTTGAGCTTGAATGTGATGCTAGTGGAATTGGATTAGGAGGTGTGTTATTACAAGATGGCAAACCTGTTGCATACTTTTCTAAAAAATTGAGTGGGCCTAGTCTGAATTATTCTACTTATGATAAAGAATTATATGCTCTTGTTTGGACTTTGGAAACATGGCAACATTATTTATGGCCCAAAGAATTTGTTATATATTCTAATCATGAATCGTTGAAACATATTAAAAGTAGCTAAACTGAATCGTAGACATGTTAAATGGGTTGAATTCACTGAGACTTTCCCTTATGTCATTAAACACAAGAAGGGTAAAGAAAATGTTATTCCTGATGCTTTGTCTCGTCGCTATACTATGCTTTCACAACTTGACTTCAAAATATTTGGTTTGGAGACCATCAAAGATCAATATGTGCATATGCTGATTTTAAAGATGTAATGCAGAATTGTAAAGAAGGAAGAACGTGGAACAAGTTTGTCGTTAATGATGGATTTGTGTTCCGTGCTAACAAGCTATGCATTCCAGCTAGCTTCGTTCGTCTTTTGTTGTTGCAGGAGGCACATGGAGGAGGATTAATGGGACACTTTGGCATGAAGAAGACGGAGGACGTACTTGCTACACATTTCTTTTGGCCAAAGATGAGACAGGATGTTGAGCGTTTTGTTGCTCGTCGCACTACATGTCAAAAAGCTAAGTCATGACTCAATCCTTATGGTTTATATATGCCTTTGCCTGTACCTAGTGTTCTTGGGAGGATATATCTATGGACTTTGTTTTAGGTTTACCTCGAACAAAGAAGGGGAGGTGTCATGGAATTGTCACGGCAGATGTCCTAGTGTGAGGACTTAGTCGTGAGGCCAACGCATCTATGTGGTAGCTTGAGAGGGGTTGAGCGGAATCGAGAGACGCAACGCAAGACAAGGATTTAGACAGCTTCGGGCGCCGGGAAACATCATCCGGTAATAACCCTACGTGCTATTTGAGGCTAGGTCTTATTATCCTCACGAGGGAGTCGCCGTAAACCGGCTCTCCCGTTATGTCTAGCCCTAAGATTGTCTCCCTCCTTTACGGGGTGCCCTGCCCCTCCTTATATATGTTGAAGGGGTGGGTTATATGTAGAGTCCTTCTCGGACTAAGACTTAAATATTTTGACTTCTCTTCATGGGCTTCTTAATGTTTTGGGCTTCATAATGTCTTGGGCTTCATAACGTCTCGGGCTTCATAACGTCTCTGGCAACTGAGTTATCATTGTCTGTCGGGTTATGACTGGTGCCGGTTTATCAGGTCCCAGTCGGGTTATAACTCTGGCCGGGTCATACCGCGGGGTATATCCCCGACATTAGCCCCCAATTTAATTTGGATTTATCCATGTTAAACTGATCCTGATCATCCTTAAGTCCTTGTCACTCCCTTCTTCTAGAAAATCCGGGCCAATAGGCCAGCTTCACAATCAATTTGCTGACATTGGTTTGTCACGGATAAATATTGTGAAGAATAATTCATTTGACTCAGCTCCCAATGCTTTAACAAAAATATTGGTCTGTGAAATACTCATCTGATCTTCAGCCGGTTTAAGAATGTAGAACTTGCCGGTTTAAGAATGTAGAACCTTGCCGGTTTAAGAATGTAGAACCTTGCCGGTTTAAGAATGTAGAACCTTGCCGGTTTAAGAATGTAGAACTTGCCGGTTTTACAAATATTGATGGCACCGGGTCATAATTGTAGTTAACATCAAGCTTGAAAATATACCTCTTATATGCCTATCACTTGTAGCCCCCAAGTCTTAAGAAGGTGAAACGCCCTCGATGCGGCTATACCTCCCACGTGTCGAAGCACGACTTAGAGGCATAACTGCATTGAAAGCAATGTCGCAAGTGAGGTAATCTTCACACAACCCATGTAATACATAAGGGAAAGGGATACATAGTTGGCTTACAATCGCCACTTCACACAATACATGAATAAAGCATTACAACAACCAAATACAATCAAGGTCCGACTACGGAACCAAAATGAAAGAAGACTACCCCAAGTGCTACACAGATCCCCGATCGACCCCAACTGGGCTCCACTAATGAACAACCGGATCAAAACAACACAAAGGACAAGATCTTCATCGAGCTCCTCCTGAGCTTGATTGCGTCACCTGGAATGGCGTCATCGGCACCTGCAAGCTGGTTTTGGAAGTATCTGTCAGTCACGAGGACTCAGCAATCTCACACCCTCATGATCAAGACTATTTAAGCTTATAGGAAAGGCAAGGTAATATGTGGAGCTGCAGCAAGCGACTAGCATATATGGTGGTTAAACATACGCAAATGAGAGCGAGAAGAGAAGGCAAAGCACGATAAACTATGATCAAGAAGTGATCCTAAAACAACCTACGTCAAGCATAACTCCAACACCGTGTTCACTTCCCGGACTCCGCCGAGAAGAGACCATCACGGTTACACACGCGGTTGATGAATTTTAATTAAGGTCAAGTTCAGGTTTTCTACAACCGGACATTAACAAATTCCCATCTTCCCATAACCGCGGGCACGGCTTTCGAAAGTTCAAATCCCTGCAGGGGTGTCCCAACTTAGCCCATAACAAGCTCTCACGGTCAACGAAGGATATTCCTTCTAGCGGGAAGACCCGATCAGACTCAGAATCCCGGTTACAAGACATTTAGACAAGGTAAAACTAAACCAGCAACACCGCCCGAATGTGCCTACAAATCCCGATAGGAGCTGCACATATCTCTTTCTCAGGGCACACTCAGATTGTCTTAGGTACGGGTAGGCCAGCCCAGAGTTGCCCTTAGTGGCCACCGGCAGCTGACAGGTTGGACCAACACTCAGAGGAGCACTGGCCCAGGGGGGTTAAAATAATGATGACCCTTGAGTCTGCAGAACCCAAGGGAAAGAAAAGGCTAGGTGGCGAATGGTAAAACCAATGTTGGGCATTGCTGGAAGAGTTTTATTCAAGGCGAACTGTCAAGGGGTTCCCATTATTACCCAACCGCGCAAGGAATGCAAAATCCGGGAACATAACACCGATATGACGGAAACTAGGGCGGCAAGAGTGGAACAAAACACCAGGCATAAGGCCGAGCCTTCCACCCTTTACCAAGTATATAGATGCATTAATTAAATAAGATATATTGTGATATCCCAACAAGTAAACATGTTCCAACAAGGAGCAACATCTCCATGTTCCAACAAGGAACAAACTTCAATCTTCACCTGCAACTAACAACGTTATAAGAGGGGCTGAGCAAAGCGGTAACATAGCCAAACAACAGTTTGCTAGGATAGGGTGGGTTAGAGGCTTGGTTCAACAATATAGGAGGCATGATAAGCAAGTGGTAGGTATCACAGCATAGGCATAGCAAAACAGCGAGCAACTAGCAAGCAAAGATAGAAGTGATTTCGAGGGTATGGTCATCTTGCCTGAAATCCCGCAAGGAAGAAGAACGGGTCCATGAAGAAGACAAATGGACGTAGTTGAACGAATCCTCACAAACGCTATGTTACCGGATTACCAAGAAGAAGTACACCGTAAAGAAAGCAAACAACATAGTAAACAACCACCACATAGCTATGGCATGATGCACAACCAAGTATGATGCATGTCCGGTTTAATGAAGCATGGCATGGCAAAATGCACAAACAATCCTACAAATTAAGTGGAGCTCAACATGCAACTCCGTTGCATATTGACGAAACACCACTTGACTTATTTAGTTCTCTCTCGTTTATGTACCCAACAATATTAAATGTTGTTAAACATGGCAAGAGAGTGAAGCAAATGAAAACTACCTATCTAGGCAAGTTTAAATGAGGCCGGAAGCAACGAACAACAATTCCGGTAAATCCCCATATGCATATTTAGGCTTGGTACTGTTCTGCCCTAAACAATAGTTTAGAGTTGTTAAACATCTAAGGTGAAAGCACCATGTTAAACTAGGCATTATTCTACCCCATTTACATATAAAGTTTATTAAATTCGGAGTTACGGTTATTTAGTTATGAAATAAATCATTTTAGCATGGCAATAGGCAAATATAAGCAAACATCATTTTAAACATTTTAAACATAGATGAAAGTGGCATATTAAGAAACTAGATGAAAAACTAAGCATATTTCATATATAAATTGTTTTAATCCGATGCACGGTTAATTAGTTATTAAATGCATGAACTCTAGGGACTAAACAGCAAAACTGTCGTTCTCTGGAATAATAACTAAATCACAGAACTAAAAAAAATAGATATCAGGCCGAATCCGGCTAGCCCAACAGAGGAAAAGCCAGGGTGCTGCTCACATTGGGCCTTGAGGCCTGTGCGTGGCTGGGGCGAAGAGGGAGCTGGGCCTTGGCCTGCCCTAGCGGCGCGCTGGGCCGGAGCAGAGGAGGTCCAAGCGACGATGCAGGGGCGTGCGTGGTCAATGTGCAGGAACGCAGCAGCAGGACCGGTCAACAGGCATGACGATGTGTAGGACTCCGGCGATGAGGCCTTGGCAGCGATGCAGGAAGGGAAAACAGCGGGACTCCGGCGCGGTAGGGAGCTCGGCGGGGCGCAGAATCTTGGCGGACGACGGCGAGCGGCGCTGGGCGTTCGGATCCACGGGATCGAGACGGGGCAAGGGGCTCGTCCTCGTCCTCGAGTTCTCGCTGAAACAAGGGAGGCGGAGGCGGGATGCAGGGGAGCGGCAGCAGCGGCGAACTTGGCTCGGGCGGCGGGTCTGGTCGTGGAGGTCAGGGACGGCCCGTTCTGGTCGGAACCGAGGCGTGGAACGAGGCAGGATGGAGCTTCAGGTTCGGGCGGCCATGGCGTCGAGGCGAAGTAGGCCATGGCGACGGCGGCAGTCGCTGCGAGGGGTGGCGCCGTTGCTGGAGTTCGAGAGGGGCTCATCTCCCTGCGCCGACGAGGAGAGCGGGGAGGCTACGAGGACAAGGACGATGGCGCGAGACTTGATGCGGGACTGCTGCGGGAGGCGTCCGGTGAGGCGCTCGTGCTCAGGCACGAGCAGAGGTGTATGGGAGGCGGCGAAGGGCATGGGGCTCAGGCGGGGATGGATGGATCCGCCTCTTTCCGGGCCGGATCCGGCCAATGGGGCATCGACAGAGCTCCGGCGAGGGTTGACCAAGGCGGCGGCGACCTGCAGCTGATAAAAAAAATAGAGAGAGAGGGAGATCGTGAGAGAGGAAGAAATGGGGAGAGGGGGAAGAAGAAAACAGAGGAGAAGCAGAGGACCTAGACGCCGGCGAGGTTGGACGCTGCGGGGTGGCTGCGGCTCAGGAAGAGGAGCTCGGGCTCCAAGAGAATGTCCCCTTCCCTGGGACGACAGGAGGCAGAAGAAAGCGAAGGTTGGTTGGTAGCTGAAATCGAGGAGGAGGGGATCGGTGGCTGGTTCGAGTGGATCGAGGGGAGGATATGGTTGGCCCTTTGCTGAAAACAAGGGAGATGGTCGGCTTGGCTGGTTGGGTGGAGAGATCGGGAGGGAACCCAAGGGGAACCAGAAGAGTGGTGGCGGCGATGGGACAAACCTCCTGGATCTTAGGGTTTGATCTGATCTGGGTAGGGGTTCGTCTATATATAGGGACAAAAGTATTAGTTTTGGGCCCTCCGATCAAAATAAGACGGTCTTGGATAAATAGATCAAAATCAGACGGTCTCGGATAAATAGGTTAGGGAGCTCAATTAAGAAAACAGAGACGTTTTATGGACGTTTGGGGATGATCCGGACCCATCGGTGACGACTGCCCGGGTCGGGTCCGGGACAACTTTCGGACGCGTGCGCGATGAGGTCCGCGGGCTGACGAGAGAGGTTAGGTTAGGCCTGGCGGTAGGTAGTGAGCTGTGCAGACGGTCTCGAGCTGAGAGAAGAGAAGAGAGGGAGGCCCGGCGGCTGTTTCCGGAGACCGAAAACGTCCGACGTTAGACCGGCTATACTGCCGCTATAGTTATCCGTTGGGGCGTCAAACGGACTCCGAATGCGATGAAACTTGGCAGGCGGTCTACTGACAACAAAACAACACCGCACGCCAACTTTCAACCCATTCCGAGAACATTTTACGACCACTTCTAAAATAATATTCAGACGTGCCGTAGGCGCGTGCAAGTGTGTCTGGACTCAGAACGGACAACGAAAGGAATGGGGAGAACCCGGACGGATGCAAGTTTTGAAAACATGATGATGCAATGCACATGATGACATGACAAGATGCAACACGCAAGCGAATGACATGGCAAAGACAACGAATAAGTAAAAGACACCTGGCACATCGGTCTCGGGGCGTTACAACACCCCACCACTATGAGAGGATCTCGTCCCGAGATCTAGAATGGCACCGGAGGGAAAATGGAAGAGAAAGAGGAGAGGTAAAGCTAAGTTGCTCCTTTGACAAACGAGTGAGACCAAAGAACCTTGCGAGGTTGAACAATTTCGAGAAAAGAATACAATTGAGATGAACGAAGTTGAAAACACTCCATTATCAAAGAGGAACAAGGAAGAACAACTTTGAGCAGCACTCCAAATGAAAAGAGATGCAAGAAAAAATAAGTAGAAAGAACTTTAAAAGGGGCACGACACTCCGGTTAAACGGATAAGAAAGGAAAAGAACATAATCTTTGACAAAACAACATGATGGGTTTAAAAGAGCAACATGACAATGTGTCTGGAAGAGAGAAATAGAAGATAGATCATTGAGATAAAAGAATGGAGAAGAAAATGCCAAGTTCTGTCATGAAAGAGCTTGACAAGGCATCTTTAGGAGAAGGGTTGAACGGAGTTGTTGGAACACCAACAACGAAAATAATAAGCTTGATATGTTCTTATGGAATACATCTCAAATCATGAGGTGACAACCTGCCACTCACGGGAAAAGAATTGGATTGATATGAACGAGGAGACGAGAAACTTATTTCACCGGGAGGATAAATGAAGAACTTGGGTCATTGGCAAGCACCGTAAATAGCAACCATCCTTAGGGAAAGCTTTAGGTGAAACATAACCCCAGATAACTCCAATGATGAGATTGATGGATTTAAAATACCTCATTCTTAACACCATGTGAATCATGAAACATGAACTCAAATTATCAAGAATGGCATAATACCACCTCCAATGATACGGTAGAAAGAATTGCACTCCGGATTACAATATGAAGAAAGCTTGAGCTTCTTAGAAAAGAATGTCGATGAAAAACTTGGAGAAGGAATTAAATCCTTTATGAACCATCATGTAGAACCTCCATGAAGAACTCCGGTAATGAAAGAATGATCAAACGAAAGAAAGAGAAGTTGAAAGCACAAGGTGAATCCTTGTAATGATTTAGATGAATCTCCGTGGTGAACTAATTTAAAAAGGTTGGAACTCCAGGAAGAAAAGATAAGATGAACAATTGAGATCAAGAATTTTGATGAACCTCCGGAATAGGGAACTAATCATTTGGATGAAACAAGAATAAGAATTACATTATGCTTAACCTTCACCAATTAAATTGATGACAAGAAATGGATTTCGCATACTACTTATTCCAGTTGCAACGGATTGAAGAGAGATATAGCATGAACTTGGGAAGGTCTTCAACGATCCACCTGTAGAATTTGAAAAGCATGAATGCATAGATATGATACACGAAGGAAGAAAAACTCTTGAACGAACCACCGTAAGAATTGAAAAAGAACGATTAAAACATGAAGAAACACGGGAAGAATTAGCAATTAAACTAAGATGCTTGTGAGGATTTAGATCCACGAGAATGAAGAGATTACGAGCTGATTAAAGAATATTAAATGATGCACCGGTGAGATTTGGGGAACGAGAGCTGAAAGCTGAGAATGAATAAATTTGAAAAGATGGCCTTTCGGAGGAAAGAAATGGAAACAACTCATGAAATGCTCCGGGTGGGTGAAAAGAATTATCACAATCAAAACAATTATGAGAGGATGACATCAAGCTAGAACCATGAATCTCTGAGAGAGCGGATAAGATATGGAGGAAAAACTCTTCTCCGGTATTCAAATGTTGAGAATGACGATGAGAAACACCACCATGAATTGTTGAGATACTCCGGGATGAAAAATTAGAAAGGTTGAACCAACGATGAAAGAATTTGACAGATCTTGGAGAAAGACATATGACTGCTGAAAATTTAAACTTACGTCAAACTTTGACAAGAATTTAGGATAGCTTCGGGAAAATAAGAAGAGTCAGGTAAGATCCTGGGAAAAGACCTGTGGGTTAGGGCCCACTCAAAAGATACACCGTTGAAAAGATTTAAAGGAGAGATTGCACTAGTTGAATTAAATGGCTTGAATGGTATAACCTCCTCGAAATAGGTTGAACAGATCTTGAATGAATGAAGAGTGGAAACACGATTCTTCGAGATATCTTGAGCACTCCGGAACAATTAAATAGAGAGAAGTGAATGAATATGAGGTGCACCGGCATGAGAAGGTATTTGAAACGAGGAAAAAGGATATGATCAACAAAGCTTGACTTGAAACCACCGGAGATGAAAAGAATGAAGAAAGATGAACTTGAGGCTCCGTTAGAATCTTCATGAGAAACACCGGATAAGAACATTGAAAGAAAGGAATGGAGAAAAAAATTCACATTAATAAAATGGATATTTGATTAAGATATCTGATTCCTTGAAGAAAACAAGGGCGGGAGGGCGGGAAAAACAAAGACAACTTGGGATGGATGAAACGAACACTGTTGAGAAGAACTGATAATTGATCTTACTGATGTTGAAAATGGACGGATCCGCTTGAAGAGAAACACACTGGTTGAAAATGTTTGACATGACAATCTCGATTATCAAGAAGGATTGGTATTCACATCGGAGTATGAGAACACCATTTAGGAAAGGTATGGAATCAACACTTGACATTGAAGCAACTCAAATACCACAACTCGAAACAAACAAAGGATTGGCTTGCAGAATAAGTCAGAACAAACATATGATAGAGATTTCGTCCGAAGTTTTCGTGGTGGGGCCTACACGGGCTCGATCGTACAACACCATCATGTACAAGGCAGTGCACATGACATACGAAGCGTCCCCGAGTCGGCATAGCCAAGGACTCTTTAAGACACAACGAGACCACTGTAAAATCGACCGTGAATAGGTGGACCACTAGACGTAGAACCCCAATTTCATATCATACATCTGTCGGAAAGATATCCTAAGAGCTACTTGAATTCCCACTTATATACTCCCGAAATTTTCCGGTTATGCAATCAAGTGTTGGGGATACAGGGGAAGCATAATATCTCACCCAAAACTAGCAAATCCTACATCCAGCTGTATCCATCCTTCAACACATAACCAAGAAACCTTCGGAAATCATCTACCTCAACCTTCGAAAAGCATCCGTTATACGAGTTATGGCAATACCCCCGAACTCCCGCCCCAGCACTGGGTGGCGTCGAGGTTATCTCACCAACAACTGCATAAAAGAGATTTTCAACGTCGGCGAACTAAACTCAGGTATTCCAGAACTGCAACGATAAAAATGTGACGAAAACACCTCGGAGCTCAACTCCCCGGGACACTGCCACAACCCCTAAATGTCAGGAGGCACCAAGAACAATGTTCTCGTCACAAAACCATCGGAACGATTCCAAGATACCCGCGTGATCCTAAATTTTTTTTAGTGAAATTTGAGAAGAGAAGAGTCAAAACTCTACGTCAGGATGCCTTACCACAGCGATGAAGGGACTGAGGAGTAAAAAGAATTCCTAAACTCTCTGATATATAATTCCTAAATGACTCAAAACATTTTTCTAGACTCAACAACGGCTGCTAAAAACGATCAAGCAGTGGGGGCTCCTAAGGTCGGGGAAGGCTCTGATTACCAACTTGAAACGCCCTCGATGCGGCTATATCTCCCACGTGTCGAAGCACGACTTAGAGGCATAACCGCATTGAAAGCAATGTCGCAAGTGAGGTAATCTTCACACAACCCATGTAATACATAAGGGAAAGAGATACATAGTTGGCTTACAATAACCACTTCACACAATACATGAATAAAGCATTACAACAACCAAATACAATCAAGGTCCGACTACGGAACCAAAATGAAAGAAGACTACCACAAATGCTACACAGATCCCCGATCGACCCCAACTGGGCTCCACTACTGAACAACTGGATCAAAACAACACAAAGGACAAGATCTTCATCGAGCTCCTCCTGAGCTTGATTGCGTCACCTGGAATGGCGTCATCGGCACCTGCAAGCTGGTTTTGGAAGTATCTGTCAGTCATGAGGACTCAGCAATCTCACACCCTCGTGATCAAGACTATTTAAGCTTATAGGAAAGGCAAGGTAATATGTGGAGCTGCAGCAAGCGACTAGCATATATGGTGGCTAAACATACGCAAATGAGAGCGAGAAGAGAAGGCAAAGCACGATCGTGAAACTATGATCAAGAAGTGATCCTAAAACAACCTACGTCAAGCATAACTCCAACACCGTGTTCACTTCCCGAACTCCACCGAGAAGAGACCATCACGGTTACACACGCGGTTGATGAATTTTAATTAAGGTCAAGTTCAGGTTTTCTACAACCGGACATTAACAAATTCCCATCTGCCCATAACCGCGGGCACGACTTTCGAAAGTTCAAATCCCTGCAGGGGTGCCCCAACTTAGCCCATAACAAGCTCTCACGGTCAACGAAGGATATTCCTTCTAGCGGGAAGACCCGATCAGACTCGGAATCCCGGTTACAAGACATTTCGACAAGGTAAAACTAAACCAACAACACCGCCCGAATGTGCTGACAAATCCCGATAGGAGCTGCACATATCTCTTTCTCAGGGCACACTCAGATTGTCTTAGGTATGGGTAGGCCAGCCCAGAGTTGCCCCTGGTGGCCACCGGCAGCTAACAGGTTGGACCAACACTCAGAGGAGCACTGGCCCAGGAGGGTTAAAATAATGATGACCCTTGAGTCTGCAGAACCCAAGGGAAAGAAAAGGCTAGGTGGCGAATGGTAAAACCAATGTTGGGCATTGCTGGAAGAGTTTTATTCAAGGCGAACTGTCAAGGGGTTCCCATTATTACCCAACCGCGCAAGGAATGCAAAATCCGGGAACATAACACCGATATGACGGAAACTAGGGCGGCAAGAGTGGAACAAAACACCAGGCATAAGGCTGAGCCTTCCACCCTTTACCAAGTATATATATGCATTAATTAAATAAGATATATTGTGATATCCCAACAAGTAAACATGTTCCAACAAGGAACAACATCTCCATGTTCCAACAAGGAACAAACTTCAATCTTCACCTGCAACTAACAACGCTATAAGAGGGGCTGAGCAAAGCGGTAACATAGCCAAACAACGGTTTGCTAGGACAGGGTGGGTTAGAGGCTTGGTTCAACAATATATGAGGCATGATAAGCAAGTGGTAGGTATCGCAGCATAGGCATAGCAAAAGAGCGAGAAACTAGCAAGCAAAGATAGAAGTGATTTCGAGGGTATGGTCATCTTGCCTGAAATCCCGCAAGGAAGAAGAACGGGTCCATGAAGAAGACAAACAGATGTAGTTGAACAAATCCTCACAAACGCGACGTTACCGGATTACCGAGAAGAAGTACACCGGAAAGAAAGCAAACAACATAGTAAACAACCACCACATAGCTATGGCATGATGCACAACCAAGTATGATGCATGTCCGGTTTAATGAAGCATGGCATGGCAAAATGCACAAACAATCCTACAAATTAAGTGGAGCTCAACATGCAACTCCGTTGCATATTGACGAAACACCACTTGACTTATTTAGTTCTCTCTTGTTTATGTACCCAACAATATTAAATGTTGTTAAACATGGCAAGAGAGTGAAGCAAATGAAAACTACCTATCTAGGCAAGTTTAAATGAGGCCGGAAGCAACGAACAACAATTCCGGTAAATCCCCATATGCATATTTAGGCTTGGTACTGTTCTGCCCTAAACAATATTTTAGAGTTGTTAAACATCTAAGGTGAAAGCACCATGTTAAACTAGGCATTATTCTACCCCATTTACATATAAAGTTTATTAAATTCGGAGTTACGGTTATTTAGTTATGAAATAAATCATTTTAGCATGGCAATAGGCAAATATAAGCAAACATCATTTTAAACATTTTAAACATAGATGAAAGTGGCATATTAAGAAACTAGATGAAAAACTAAGCATATTTCATATATAAATTGTTTTAATCCGATGCATGGTTAATTAGTTATTAAATGCATGAACTCTAGGGACTAAACAGCAAAACTGTCGTTCTCTGGAATAATAACTAAATCGCAGAACTAAAAAAAATAGATATCAGGCCGAATCCGGCTAGCCCAAAGAGGAAAAGCCAGGGTGCTGCTCACATTGGGCCTTGAGGCCTGTGCGTGGCTGGGGCGAAGAGGGAGCTGGGCCTTGGCCTGCCCTAGCAGCGCGCTGGGCTGGAGCAGAGGAGGTCCATGCGACGATGCAGGGGCGTGCGTGGTCAACATGCAGGAACGCAGCAGCAGGACTGGTCAATAGGCACGACGACATGCAGGACTCCGGCGATGAGGCCTTGGCAGCGATGCGGGGAAGGGAAAACGGCGGGACTCCGGCGCGGCAGGGAGCTCGGCGGGGCGCAGAATCTTGGTGGATGATAGCGAGCGGCGCTGGGCGTTCGGATCCACGGGATCGAGACGTGGCAAGGGGCTCGTCCTCGTCCTCGAGTTCTCGCCGAAACAAGGGAGGCGGAGGCGGGATCTAGGGGAACGGCAGCGGCGGCGAACTTGGCTCGGGGCGGCGGGTCTGGTCGTGGAGGTCAGGGACGGCCCGTTCTGGCCGGAACCGAGGCATGGAACGAGGCAGGATGGAGCTTCAGGTTCGGGCGGCCATGGCGTCGAGGCGAAGTAGGCCATGGCGACGGAGGCAGTCGCTGCGAGGGGCGGCGTCGTTGCTGGAGTTCGAGAGGGGCTCATCTCCCTGCGCCGACGAGGAGAGCGGGGAGGCTATGAGGACAAGGACGACAGCGCGAGGCTTGATGCGGGACTGCTGCGGGTGGCGTCCGGTGAGGCGCTCGTGCTCAGGCACGAGCAAAGGCGTATGGGAGGCGGCGAAGGGCACGGGGCTCAGGCGGGGATGGATGGATCCGCCTGTTTCCAGGCCGGATCCGGCCAACGAGGCGTCGATGGAGCTCCGGCGAGGGTTGACCAAGGCGGCGGTGACCTGTAGCTGATAAAAAAACAGAGAGAGAGGGAGATCGTGAGAGACGAAGAAATCGGGAGAGGGGGAAGAAGAAAACAGAGGAGAAGCAGAGGACCTGGAGGCCGGCGAGGTTGGACGCTGCAGGGTGGCTGCGGCTCGGGAAGAGGAGCTCGGGCTCCAAGAGAATGTCCTCTTCCCTGGGACGACAGGAGGCAGAAGAAAGCGAAGGTTGCTTGGTAGCTGAAATCCAGGAGGAGGGGATCAGTGGCTGGTTCGAGTGGATCGAGGGGAGGATATGGTTGGCCCTTTGCTGAAAACAAGGGAGATGGTCGGCTCGGCTGGTTGGGTGGAGAGATTGGGAGGGATCCCGAGGGGAACCAGAAGAGTGGTGGCGGCGATGGGACAAACCTCCTGGATCTTAGGGTTTGATCTGATCTGGGTAGGGGTTCGTCTATATATAGGGACAAAAGTATTAGTTTTGGGCCCTCCGATCAAAATAAGACGGTCTTGGATAAATAGATCAAAATCAGACGGTCTCGGATAAATAGGTTAGGGAGCTCAATTAAGAAAACAGAGACGTTTATGGATGTTTGGGGATGATCCGGACCCATCGGTGACGACTGCCCGGGTCGGGTCCGGGATAACTTTCGGACGCGTGCGCGATGAGGTCCGCAGGCTGACGAGAGAGGTTAGGTTAGGCCTGGTGGTAGGTAGTGAGCTGTGCAGACGGTCTCGAGCTGAGAGAAGAGAAGAGTGGGAGGCCCGGCGGCTGTTTTCGGAGACCGAAAACGTCCGACGTTAGACCGGCTATACTGCCGCTATAGTTATCCGTTGGGGCGTCAAACGGACTCCGAATGCGATGAAACTTGGCACGCGGTCTACTGACAACAAAACAACACCGCACGCCAACTTTCAACCCATTCCGAGAACATTTTACGACCACTTCTAAAATAATATTTGGACGTGTCGCAGGCGCGTGCAAGTGTGTCTGGACTCAGAACGGACAACGGAAGGAACGGGGAGAACCCGGACGGATGCAAGTTTTGAAAACATGATGATGCAATGCACATGATGACATGACAAGATGCAACACGCAAGCGAATGACATGGCGAAGACAGCGAATAACTAGAAGACACCTGGCACATCATTCTCGGGGCGTTACAGAAGGTAGCATAGCAACAACTTAAGACTTGCTTCAATATAAATATCACAATCCTGAAGAAAACCGATTTTTTTCATCCCAGTCATTAGTCATAAGCTGAGTATTCCATATATGTAGCCCCCAAGTGCCGGGTTGTCATGCTTGCAGCAACCTGGGACTTTGTAATTACCTGATGCTCATAAAAACTTAAATTTGTTGATAGAAGCAATTGGTAGCCCCCAAGGCCCGCTCATTATGATGATGAGTCGGGTCTTCAATAAGATGAGCAAACAACGACTTTGCATTAGCCCCCAAGTGTCATGGTGCATGCTTGCAGCGACATGAGACTTGTGTATTTGATGTAATCCCAACTTGAATAATGTAGCCCCCAAGTGCCGGATCGTAAGCCTGCAGCGACTGGGGACTATTCCTTCCATTGTAGAATAAATCATATCCATTGATAAAATAATAGTCATTGCGCTAAAGCAACTTTGAAAACCTCAATCATAATATTGGTTATTGATAACCATAATAAAAATCCAGCCATGTTGGCTATTTAAAGATTTGATTTGAGTAATATAACCTGGTTTGAAAACCGATTCCTGCCATATCAACCGGTATATCCGTGCCCATATGATGCATGCTATGATGATGCAATGTATGACTTAATATATGATGATGTATGTATGATCAAGAGGGTTTAAGCTATGGTTCGGATATGACCAGAGCCCCCAAGTAGTCATAATTGTGGCATTGCACCGATCAAGAGGTGTAGCTATGGTTCGGATATGACCAAAGCCCCCAAGTGATTTCCCTGGTGGCCTTATGCCTATCAAGAGGTGTAGCTATGGTTCGGACATGACCAAGCCCACAAGTGATTTCCCTGGTGGCCTTATGCCTATCAAGAGGTGTAGCTATGGTTCGGATACGACCAAGCCCCCAAATGATTTCCCTGGTGGCCCTTATGCCTATCAAGAGGTGTGACTATGGTTCGAACATAGCCCCCAAGTGATATTGTGAGCTGTGCTCAAGGGATACCCATGTTTGAGCTGTGCTGTGCAGCAGACTCTCTTTGGCCCCTTATGATAATATTGGCTTGATATCTGGATTACCGAAGTAACCAGAGCTATGCTCTTATGATAATATTGGCTTGATAGCCGGATCAAGAGGTGTAGCTATGGTTCGAAAATGACCAAGCCCCCAAATGAGATACTGTGAGCTGTGCTCAAGGGGCACCTATGTTTGAGTTGTGCTTTTGCAACAAACTCTCTTTGGTCCCTTTAATTTTTCCTGAAAAATCGAACTTGCGAGAGATTATTCTTTTTGAACCGGAAATTCTTTAACCGGATATTGAGAGCTTCAAAGCTTTGTGGGAGGCAGCTTTTCCTTGAGCTGGATTTTAAACTGGAATCCTTCTTTTTAAGCCGGAAACTTTCCGACGGTCTTTAAATTTGCACCAATATGGCGGTTTAGGGTCCTGCATTAGATAACTTTGCAAGCATAAGTAATTGCTCTTTTTTTAAACAAAGCAATATATAATATAAAAATATATACTGGATGGATTTCACCTGATACGTCAGGCCAGTTAATATCCACTACGGGGTTGATGATCACCACCGTGAAGCTGACGTCAATGAAACGCCCTTGATGCGGCTATATCTCCCACATGTCAAAGCACGACTTAGAGGCATAACCGCATTGAAAGCAATGTCGCAAGTGAGGTAATCTTCACAACCCATGTAATACATAAGGGAAAAAGATACATAGTTGGCTTACAATCGCCACTTCACACAATACATGAATAAAGCATTACATTCATCCAGATACAATCAAGGTCCGACTACGGAACCAAAATAAAAGAAGACTACCCTAAATGCTACACAGATCCCCGATCGACCCCAACTGGGCTCCACTACTGATCAACTGGAAACAGAACAACACAAAGAATGAGATCTTCATAGAGCTCCGCCTTGAGCTCGGTTGCGTCACTTGCACGGTTCAACGACACCTGCAAGCTGGTTTTGGAAGTATCTGTGAGTCACGGGGACTCAGCAATCTCATACCCTCACGATCAAGACTATTTAAGCTTATAGGAAGGGCAAAGGTATGATGTGGAGCTGTAGCAAGCGACTAGCATATATGGTGGCTAACATACGCAAATGAGAGCGAGAAGAGAAGGCAAAAGCACGGCCGAGAAACTATGATCAAGAAGTGATCCTAGTACAACCTACGTCAAGCATTACACCAACACCGTATTCACTTCCCGGACACCGCCAAAAAGAGACCATCACGACTACACACACGGTTGATGTATTTTAATTAAGATCAACTTCGGGTTTTCTACAACCGGAAATTAACAAATTCCCATCTGCCCATAACCGCGGGCACGGCTTTCGAAAGTTCAAATCCCTGCAGGGGTGTCCCAACTTAGCCCATCACAAGCTCTCACGATCAACGAAGAATATTCCTTCTAGCGGGAAGACCCGATCAGACTCGGAATCCCGGTTACAAGACATTTCGACAAGGTAAAACAAGACCAGCAAAGCCGCCCGATGTGCCGACAAATCCTGATAGGAGCTGCACATATCTCGTTCTCAGGGCACACCGGATAGGTCAAGCTACGAGTAAAACCAACCCTCGAGTTGCCCCGAGATGGCCCCGCAGGCTACCCGTTTTGGACCAACACTCAGAGGAGCACTGGCCCAGGGGGGGTTTAAAACAAAGATGACCCTCGGGCTCGCGAAAACCCAAGAGAAGGTTATAGGTTGTTAGTGCAAATGGTAAAACCAAGGTTGGGCCTTGCTGGAGGAGTTTTATTCAAGGCGAACTGTCAAGGGGTTCCCATTATAACCCAACCGCGTAAGGAACGCAAAATCCGGGAACATAACACCGATATGACGGAAACTAGGGCGGCAAGAGTGGAACAAAACACCAGGCATAAGGCCGAGCCTTCCACCCTTTACCAAGTATATAGATGCATTAATTAAATAAGAGATATTGTGATATCCCAACAAAATATCCATGTTCCAACAAGGAACAAACTCCCACCTGCAACTAACAACGCTATAAGAGGGGCTGAGCAAAGCGGTAACATAGCCAAACAACGGTTTGCTAGGACAAGGTGGGTTAGAGGCTTGACATGGCAATATGGGAAGCATGATAAGCAAGTGGTATGTATCATAGCATAGGCATAGCAATAGAGGGAGCGTCTAGCAAGCAAACATAGAAGTGATTTCGAGGGTATGGTCATCTTGCCTGAGATCCCGCAAGGAAGAAGAACAAGTCCATGAAGAAGACAAACGAACGTAGTCGAACGGATCCTCACACACACGACGTTATCGGAACTAACCCGAAGAAGGAACACCGGAAAAAAGCAAACAACATGGTAAACAACTATCACATAATCATGGCATGATGCACAACCAAGTATGATGCATGTCCGGTTTAATGAGGCATGGCATGGCAAAGTGCACAAGCAAAACTACAAGTTAAGTGGAGCTCAATATGCAACTCGTTGCATATTAACGGAACACCGCATTCAAGTTGTTTAGTTTGATCTCGTTTATGTACCCAATAATATTAAATGTTGATTAACATGGCAAGAGGTGAAGCATAAATAAACTAACTATCTATTCAAGTTTAAATGAGGTCGGAAATAAACAAACAACAATTCCGGAAATCCCCACATGCATATTTATGAATTTGGTATTGTTCTGCCCTAAACCATATTCTAGGGTTGCTAAACATGCAAGAAGAGCGCACCATGTTAAACTACGCATTTTTCTACCCCATTTACATATAAATTTTATTAAATTCGGAGCTACGGTTAATTAGTTATGAAATATTTCATTTTAACATGGCATTTAAGCAACATTAAACAAACAGTAGGTTTAAACATTTTAAACATGGATGAAAACTACATATTATGAAACTAGATGAAATTCTAAGCATTTTTCATATATAAAACATTTTAATCCGATGCACGGTTATTTAAATATGAGCAATGCAAGATGATGGCATTCCCTGTAAATATGCAAAAGAAATAAACAAACAACAATTCCGGAAATCCCCAGATGCATATTTATGAATTTGGTACTGTTCTGCCCTAAACCATATTCTAGGGTTGCTAAACATGCAAGAAGAGCGCACCATGTTAAAGTACGCATTTTTCTACCCCATTTACATATAAATTTTATTAAATTTGGAGCTACGGTTAATTAGTTATGAAATATTTCATTTTAACATGGCATTTAAGCAACATTAAACAAACAGCAGGTTTAAACATTTTAAACATGGATGAAAATTACATATTATGAAACTAGATGAAATTCGAAGCATTTTTCATATATAAAACATTTTAATCCGATGCACGGTTATTTAAATATGAGCAATGCAAGATGATGGCATTCCCTGTAAATATGCAAAAGAAATTAAAACAACAGGGAACACGGGCTGGGCCAACCACTCTCAATGACGAGAGGGCCTGGGGTGCTGAGCTGGCAGGAGTGTGGGTGTGGAGAGGGGCGTGTAGACAGAGAGGACGATGAGTGGGGCTCTGCGGTGTGTGTGTATGGCAGGTGGGACGCGTCTGTCATCCTCACGCATATTGCAAAAGAAAAAACGGGGGAATCAAACCACGCCCGCGGGGGATCGAACCCGGGTCTCCCGGGTGCGGGCATGCATGGTCAACCACTGCACTAAGGAGGGCAGGTCTGCATGGAGTGGGCGCCTGGTTCCTTTTGAACCAGAGCCAGAAGGCTGAGCCTTTTGCCATGACAACACAGAAAATCACCGGCGCCGGCAGTGACGAGCTAGACGGCGACGGCTTGCAATGCAGAGCCACGACAGGCGTGCGGAATCGGGTATAGATGTGTGTGTGTGTGTGTGTGTGTGTGTGTGTGTGTGTGTGCGCGCATGCGGACCAACTGCAGGGTGTGCGCGCGTCAGTTCTGTCGAGGACGAGCTCGTGCTCGCCTCGGGCGATGGCGAGGTTTCGGAGGAGTTGGGCGAGGCCCTGAGCATGTGCGCGAATGGAGGCGAGGCACTGACGTTGCTGCATGCGTGTGGTGAAGAACACTAGGGATCCGGAGCAGAGCGATGCACGGGCAACCGCGAACATGAAAGGAAGCACCAGCCTTGGCCGGAGCACGGAGTACGCGGCATTGGCAGGGACGTAATGACATCTACGGGGACGGATGCGCGACGGGACGGAGCAGGGAGGGGAAGCTGCTCACCTAGTGCCCCTAGGACATGAAGACGAGGTAGAAGGCGCGGCAGAGACGACGCGAGGGCGCACGGAACTTGGCGGTCTTCGGGTCCGTGAAGAAGAGGGAGGAGACATGTCAGAGAGGTCGATCCAGAGGCCGTGGCGGTGCGGGCGTGGCGGCAAGGGATGAAGAGGGACTTGGCGTTCCTCTCCACGACTGCCGAGGGGGTCGGAGGCGCGGCGACGAGCTACCCTGAGCTCGAGCTCAAGCTCGCCCGGAGCATGGTGGGCAGAAGCGATGGCATGGGCATGGAGGCTCACCTCGTGGCAGAGAGGGAAGAAGGGGAGGGGGATCGGTCGAGGGAGGATAGGGTTAGATCTAGGACATGATATATAGGGGCTAGGGACGCCGGACGGCCGTCAAATTAACGAGGTTGTCGACGTGGACATGCTGGATGTGCGCTGTACAGTAGGTTGACGACACCTCTGTACGCGTGGGCTGGATGGGTTGCGCCTGGCTGTGGTGCCTAGGTGGGCTGCTGGCTGCAGGAGGCCCAGGTAAGGCCTTTTCCCTTCCCTTTATTTGTTGTTTAACTAATAAGCGGCTGCAAGGAAAATAAAAAGGCCAGGGGCTAGGAGAGGAGTTTTGCAGATATAAAAAATATCCTCAAGCTCCTGAAATTATGGGCCATTTGAATAAATTGCTTTGGGGATTTTTAAAGGAAGAAAATTAAATCAAGTTTGAATTAAATTCAAACTTGAGTCAATTTTTAACCTAACCAAAACATATTCAAATGAGTTGAAAATTGGCAGAGAGGATTTACACATGGTGCAAGATTTACACGGAGGAGATGAACATTAAAAGAGAAGGGAAAATGGCACTTGTCAAAAGAAGGAAGTAGAGGGAAGAAGGAGGTGGTGATGCATAGAACAATATTATGGGCATCTCAAGACATATGTTGATCATGCAAAAAAAAGATGCAATAAGACAAGGATGGCATGAGATGAATATGCACTATATGATGATGACATGAGATGAAATGCACGACATGAACAAAAAGCAAAGCGAAAAGCAAAACCAAACCACGAAGGAAATATCATATCGTAAAGCCGGAAATGGCAAGAGTTGGAGTTACAATTATGGAAAGTTACATCCAGGGCGTTACAGTCAATCACGACCGAGTCGGCCATGGGAGTATATAAATGAATCGGTCGTGACGTTGTAAACCGGCGAGGACGAGTAAGTTGTCATCCGCGTTGTAAACCTGTGCGGACGCATGAACGGGCCGTCCGTTCATTGGGTAATGTGACACGGAGGAAAACGTCGTTGTAGAACGTTGCCAGTGTGTGCTCTATCCCCGTAGTAGAACAATAATTTCACATGTATAGAAAAACACAAATAGGGCAGTGTAATGGTGCTCAAAGAAATTAAAATGTACTGATAAAATATATAGAAGGGATAACACCCGATTTTGTTTTTGTTGGATGAACACAAATGCCGGTGCCATATAACTGTGACACCCGGATATTTAAGCTACAGTAATTCCATGTTAATCACGCCACATCACCTCTGTTACTGTCGCTAATCTCGCGTCGAAACCGATTCAAATTCAAATTCAAAATAGGGGCAAACAATAAAAGTTTTTAGATATTAAAACTAAAATGTTCGGAGTAATCCAAGTATGGCATAGGTAGTTATGGAGTAGAAGACACATTTTTATAAAATACCTAAATGTCCTAAATTAAATAAAACAGAAAAGGAAAAGAAATAAAAGAAAAGAAAATACAAAAGCAAAAGAGAAAACAAAACTAAAAAGAAAAAAAGGCCCCCTGGCCAACTGGGCCATACGGCCCAGCTCACCGGCCAGGTCGGCCCACCTGGCCCAGCCGGCCGACCCGCCCCTGCCTTATCCCCACGAGGGGAAACCCTAACCCGTAACCCCCCACTCCCCCACTCCCCCCTCTCGCTCTCTCCTCCCTCTATCGATCTGGATCGGGATCGACCCCGATCCCGTCGCCCCCAACGCCCCGCGGCCTCCCCCGCCGCCCCCCGTCGCTAGGCGCTCGC
>NC_041386.1:286975980-286992594 GCF_002162155.2 Triticum dicoccoides
GACGTCTCTCCCTCGCCTCCCCCTTTCTCAAGACCGCGCCCGAAGGCCACAGACGTCGCGACCACCGCTGCCCCGCCTGGACCTCGCCGGTGCCGCATCGCCGTCGTCCTCGTCCTCCGCCCCGAGCCGGTGAGGCGCCACGCCTCCCCTTTTCCCCTGTCTCTCCACAGCCGCGTCGGCCTTGCGCCGTTCGCGCCCACGCCACACGTCGCACGCCCATGCGCGTCCAGCGCCCGCCAGCGCCCGAGCCTCCAACACCAGCCGCTCCTCCCGCAGCTGCCATCGCTGCTCCTGCCATGCCGCGGCCCGCCTACCTGCGCGCCTGCTGCACGCCGCCCACGGCCGTGCCCCGCGCGCCCCAGCCACCTCCTGTTTGCCCGTGCTTCGGCAGGTCCCCGCGCGCCGCTCTGCCTGCTACCCTTCCCCTGCCCGCTCCGCTGCATTTCCCCGCCTCGCCCGCTTCCGTAGCTACCGCCGGCGCCCCCGCACACGCCACCGCAACCGCCGTCCGCTCGCGCGCTACTGCATCGCGCTCGTCACCGTCCCATGCCCGGCGCCGCTCGGGCCCCATCTGCCCGCTGCCTCCACCGCCTTCCACCTCGCTCGTGGCCACCCAGACCTCTCCCCATAGGCCACCGCCCCCTCGCCTCGCTGCCCTGCTCCGGCCGGCTGCGGCCGCCCTGCCGTGGCCGCCGGCCGGCGCCCACCAGCCCCGCTCGGGTGCCCAGCTGGGTCCCGGCGCCCACCCGAGCCCGTGTGCCCGATAAGGCCCCCAGGGCCTATGACAGGGGGACCCCACACCAGAACGTTAATAAAAAAGGGGTCTTAAAAAATAATAAAAATAATTAATTAAATAATTAACTTAATTAATTCTGATTAAATTAACTATTTAAGATTAATGAATCTAATGACTAATTAACTACTGTTAATTAACTAACACAGTATGATAGTGGGGCCCACGCCCCCTAATTAATACTAATTAGGTTAATTAATTTGTTTAATTAAAATGTGTCACTGACCAGTGGGACCCACTGGTTAGGTTGACCAGTCAACCCTGTTGACTGCTGACGTTAGCATGACATCATGTTGATGTCATAAATCCATTTTCGAAATTAAGTTAAATAATTAATTAAATTCTAGAAATTAATAAACTCTTTAGAAAATCATATCTTTTAATCCGTAACTCGGATTAAAATATTTTCAACATGAAAATTGCTCAGAACGACGAGACGAATCCGGATACACAGCCCGTTCGTCCGCCACACACCCCTAGCATATCAAACATGCAACTTTCCCTCTCCGGTTCACCGGTCCAAAAATACAAAACACCGGGGATACTTTCCCGGATGTTTTTCCCCCTTCGCCGGTATCACCTCCTACTGCGTTAGGTCACCCCTAGCACCGCGTATCACCATGTTATGCTTTGTGTTGCTTTGATTGCTCTGTTATTTATTATGTTCCCCCTCCGTTACTTCTTTCGGGTAGACTCCAAGACTACTGCCGGTGTCCGTGTGTATGACTACGGTGTTGACGGCCCCTCTCTCTTGCTAGAGCAACCAGGCAAGCCCCCCCTGATCACCAGATATCGCCTATTCTTCTCTCTAGTACTTGCATTAGAGTAGTGTAGCATGTTACTGCTTTCCGTTAATCCTATTCTGATGCATAGCCTATCCTTGCTACTACTGTTGTTACCTTTACCTGCTATCCTAAATGCTTAGTATAGGATGCTAGTGTTCCATCAGTGGCCCTACACTCTTGTCCGTCTGCCATGCTATACTATTGGGCCGTGATCACTCGGGAGGTGATCACGGGCATATGATATATACTTATACTATTACATTACTTATGATACTGTTCGGAGATGGGGGCTGAAGGGGTAGGTGGCTCCATCCAGGTAGTGGTGGTCCTGAGTTCCCGACGGCCCCCGACTGTTACTTTTAGGCGGAGCGATAGGGCAGGTTGAGACCACCTAGGAGAGAGGTGGGCCTGGCCCTGGTCGGCGTCCGTGGTTATTTCAAAATAACACGCTTAACGAGATCTTGGTATTTGATCCGAGTCTGGCTACTGGCCTATACGCACTAACCATCTACGCGGGGACAGTTATGGGCACTCGACATCATGGTATCATCCGAAGCCTTCGTGACGTTAGCGACTGAGCGGCGCGCGCCGAGTTGGACTAGAACGCCTACTCTTGTATAAGGGAGGCTAGGTCTGCTCACTGGTCACGTTCGCAACGTCCAGGTGTGCAAAGGGCGATGGGCCCAGACCCCTGCGCCATAGGATTTAGACCGGCATGCTGACCTCTCTGTTGTTCCTAGGTAGGGCTGCGACGTGTTGATCTTTCGAGGCCGGGCATGATCCAGAAAGGTGTGTCCAGACAAAGGGGATCGAGCGTGTTGGGAAATGTGGTGCACCCCTGCAGGGAAGTTGATCTATCCGAATAGCCGTGTCCCTCGGTAAAAGGACGACCCAGAGTTGTACCTTGACCTTATGACAACTAGAACCGGTTACTTAATAAAACACACCCTTCCAAGTGCCCGATACAACCGGTGATCGCTCTCTCACAGGGCGACGGAGGGAGGATCATCGGTTAGGATTATGCTATGGGATGATACCTGGTGAACTTACCATCTACTCTCTTCTTCTGCTGCGAGATGGAGGTTACCAGAAGCGTAGTCTTCGATATGACTAGCTATCCCCCTCTTATTCTGGCATTCTGTAGTTCAGTCCACATATGATAGCCTTATTCCATTTTATACCAATGCATACATATGTAGTGTAGCTCCTTGCTTGCGAGTACTTTGGATGAGTACTCACGGTTGCTTTGCCCTCTCTTTTCCCCCTTTCTATACCCGATTGCCGCGACTAGACGTTGGAGCCCAGGAGCCAGACGCCACTGTCGACGACGACTCCTTCTACATTGGAGGTGCCTACTACTACGTGCAAGCCGCTGACGACGACCAGGAGTAGTTTAGGAGGATCCCAGGCAGGAGGCCTGCGCCTCTTTCGATCTGTATCCTAGTTTGTGCTAGCCTTCTTAAGGCAAACTTGTTTAACTTATGTCTATATTCACATATTGTTGCTTCCGCTGACTCGTCTATGATCGAGCTCTTGTATTCGAGCCCTCGAGGCCCCTGGCTTGTAATATGATGCTTGTATGACTTATTTTATTTGTAGAGTTGTGTTGTGATATCTTCCCGTGAGTCCCTGATCTTGATCGTACATGTTTGCGTGTATGATTAGTGTACGATTGAATCGGGGGCGTCACAAGTTGGTATCAGAGCCGACTGCCTGTAGGAATCCCCCTTCCACACTCCTTGGCCGAAGTCGAGTCTAGACATTACAAAACTTTTTACTAACATGGTTGTGTGTCTTACGGGCCCACGTCGCCATTTGGGTGGTATTAGGATCTTTTACTCCTCGATCTATACTCTAGGACTCTGATCTCTCTACTATTCGGGTTAAATGATTTTGCTAAAAGGACTAACTTTAGGTTCTCGTAAATACTTTCTCCTGAAGAGCCCCTCACTCCAGATGATCGCTTGCTGCACCAGAAGATTCCGAAGATACTCTCCGAGGTTTTCCTGAGACCCTTGTGCCCACCGACTTGACAATCCCCTACCACCGATATACCCTTATGGATAACTACCTACAATTGTCGTTCATACCTTCATTCTCAATTGCTCTTGTTATTACGAGATGCTCTAAATTGCTCTCCGTTGTTCCAAAAAATCATTTAAGCTTACTGCCTTGCTGTTCTTTGTCACCTGAATACCCCTATGGATAATTCTCGCACTTATCGAGTATCCGTTCATCCCTAGTTGTTCATATGCTTCATAAGATACTCTGAAATACTATCCGACCTTCTGAGCATCCTCTTCGAACTATTGCTCTACAAATACTTGTATGCTTACATTATGGGTGCTCCCATATCACTAGGAATATTCACTAGTATCTTTTGAGACTGTCATTTTGATCCTATTGATTCAACATGTGTGCGAATGCACACAATCATCAATCGACCCTTCTAAATTATCTTTCCGACTCAGACGCCATTTTGAACATGAGCTGGTTCTCGACCAAACAAATTGCCATTGATTGTGCCCCTAAGTCTACTCAACTTATCCATCCTTACTCAGAGCGTTTATTTCTGAGCCCTTAATTTGGAAGTCATAACTCCTTTGCATTTGAGCTTGGATTGGTCAGTTGTTCCATAAACTGATCTCCTTGCATTCCTTCTTCCTCTGGTTGAGTACCAATGCTCACATCAGACCCCTGGTGGACCACGAGATCCTTTGTTGGATTTTATCCGACAGCGTCCTTCATATTCTATAAGCTTGTGAGCCTTTCCTCGGATACATAATGATTTTGGTAAATTGTATCCTCTATTTTCTCAACCATGCTCTGTTTTCGAGCTGGTGGTATTCACGATTGAAGCTTGTGGTATATGTTTCCACGATACCCTGACGGGTTGAACCTATGCCTTCCTTAATATGTGTGAACTCGAAAGTTTTCATGAGTCATACTCTTCTGGTATTTTGCCAAATAAAATTTCAACACTACTACTTCATCGAACGCGAGAAGTGAATGAAATGTTTTGCATTGGAGAGGTGGGAGTCGACCTTGAACTTTGTGTTCATGCCCATGGACACGATGTAGATCTTATCATTAAAGCTTCCCTTAAATTAGTTTTTTTCCCTTGGTATAAGTTCTTATATCTGGGATCCGACCTTTTGCAATCGTGGTTTCGACCATATGTTCTTCTTTGACCCCATTTCACGGGCAAGTTTAAGCACTTGTCTTTTGTGGATCAATACACCATTCCAACCTTTACTTTGATCTTTCGTCGAGTATTACACCATGGTACCTCAATAATACCAAGTACTACCTAACCTCTTATGAGTTCTTCACCAAGTACTACATTCTCACTGATTCCAATTTTTCACGGGCTCTGAGTTATTAAACACTCAAAGACCGATAATTGAACCGAGTCCGCACTATGGTTCAACAACTCTTAGTAATCTTCTTTAAGTACGAGTTTGTACCTGATCACGCCATTCCTAGCCTATTTGGCTATATCATTGTCTTGATGATTTTAACTGTGCTACCTCGTCCTTATTCCTGGAGCACCACTTTCGACGATGAGCTAAGCTTACGTCGATTTTCCTCGTCATATCATTTCGCCTTGAATAGCAAGCTTGATTTTGAGTTGTGTCATACTCGTGGTTCAAATAACCTTTCACTTCATCATTCGTTTGACTTGATGTCATCATTGATCGATTACATCTTCATGAAATCTCTCGACAAAATTTGTCGTGATCATCATCAACATTTTGAATCTTACCAGAATACCAATCGAATTCATGATGATAAGTACCACCCTCACCCCTTGGTAATATGAGTTACCATTGACAACATCCTTACCTTCCTTCGGTCACAAACTTATTCATGTTATGGATGCAACTTGCTATCCAGCTTGTAATAAGTTCTACGTTGGAGTATTACCATCTTATATATCAAGAAGGTTGTGAGAATTTCACCACCTCTTAAGAAATTCTTGTTATAGTGACGCTTCTCGCCATCACCATTCTTTTCTTGGCCCCATGTTGAGTGAACTCTGTTGTGGGAATTTGATATCTCTAGCAACCCTATTGTTTTGAAGTGAATGGCCGATAGTTTCATTATCGAATCACCATTCTAACTTTGAACGTCCTACTTGGTCCATATTTCCAGGTGCATTTTCGTTCAATATTTAATTGTGGAAATCCATCCTTAGGAAATCTTGATGAATTGTCGCTGAGTTCATCAGCCACCTCCTCATCCTCTCCTTGGTTTACCGATGAAATCTTGTTTTGGAACTCGCTTCCATAGTTCATTACCCGAGAATCTTATAATGTCATCTCGTCAATTGTGCTACACCTTTTCTTCTCAGGCATCCTAAGTTGGAGGTATCCTAACACCGGTCGGATCCGAACCTCGGTCAGATATGATGGTTGGAACATATCTCCAAGAGTTATAGCATTGGTCTTTATATGACTCGGTAATGTGATGTCATACCTAGCACACCTGACCGGAGGACCTATTGTTATAACTTCCTTTTTAGCAAGGATATCCATTCTTTCATGGGGAAATTGTAAGACTTATTCTATAAGTTGTTCCTGATGGATCCTTTGTGTATCCAAAATCCGACCTTTGCTTGAAAACCATGTCAATGCTATCTCGAAGCATGTCTGTGGTACTCCGATTTTCAACAAGAACATTTGAAGCCCAATGCTAAATGTTTCTTTCTTAATTATCCTAACACCGTTGTATGGGTAATGCCATGAAAATTCTCTCCCATTACCTAGATGGTTTTCTACGTTATATCCTGTCATGGGTATCATGCTATGCTTGTCTTTGGGAAGGATATACCCCTGAATTATGTGTTTAAACACATTTTTCTTTCCATTGTTCTGATTAAATCTGATAAACACTTTTCCCTTTCCATTGGTTTGTTTAAACCCTTTCTATGATCTATATGACATAAGCAGTAATATTCTCCTACTTATGTAAACACCTCGATGTACGATTCTGTCAGCAAGACCCTGTTACTATGTTGATAACATTCCGGTAGTCACCGATGGACGAGAACTTTGCCTATTGGTCCGCCTCATTCAACGAGCAGGAATATGGTTCTCTTCGTCCCTCGCCCTTGGCACCGAAATTGTTGGCGACATAACTGACAGACTATTTTCTAACATGCCTTGCTATCATGACCATGCAAGATGACATCACCCTCCCTATTTTTAACCCGCATGGTGGGCCCATAACCCACATTTCCACAGGATCAAAACCTGACTCTCCTATACACCCCCGGTTCCCAAAGTTAACTCCTCGTACTTGGCCTCGTATGTGATTCACGAACCACCTTTCGAGAGATCATCAATTCTGCTACCAGACACAATACTTATTCCCATTGCTTTGAATCCCTTTTCACACCCTGTTTCAGGCATCGAACGATTACCTGCCCGCTCGAAACTTCCCATGATACCTCCTTACATTGCTCTCGATATTTTCGTAAGTTTCAATTCGAGAGCTACTTTCGCCACCTTCCTCGATGTTATCGACCAGATAGTCGACCTTGTACAGGTATGTTCACCCGGTATGCCCACCTTTATTCTTTCGTAAGTACGATGGAGTTCCTGAAGAAAGGAAGACGACTTCATAATGATGACTTGAACCAGTGGATTGAAGACATCAATACAATGGATCGATCTCTTCGAGAAGAGCAGCCAACACCGAGAAGATCCGTTAGAATTTCGTAACTAGACCTTTCCCCCTTCTCTACCTCCTAAATCTCGGGACGAGATTCCTTGTAGTGGAGGAGAATTGTGACGCCCGGATATTTAAGCTACAGTAATTCCCTGTTAATCACGCCACGTCACCTCCGTTACTATCGCTAATCTCGCGTCGAAACTGATTAAAATTCAAATTCAAAATAGGGGCAAACAATAAAAGTTTTCAGATATTAAAACTAAAATGTTCAGAGTAATCCAAGTATGGCATGTTGGGGAACGTAGCAGAAATTCAAAATTTTCCTACGTGTCACCAAGATCTATCTATGGAGAGACCAGCAACGCGGGGAAGGAGAGTGCATCTACATACCCTTGTAGATCGCTAAGCGGAAGCGTTCAAGTGAACAGGGTTGATGGAGTCGTACTTGTCGTGATTCAAATCACCGATGATCCTAGTGCCGAGCGGACGGCACCTCTGCGTTCAACACACGTACAGCCCGGTGACGTCTCCCATGCCTTGATCCAGCAAGGAGAGAGGGAGAGGTTGAGGAAGACTCCATTCAGCAGCAGCACAACGGCGTGCTGGTGGTGGAGGAGCGTGGCAATCCTGCAGGGCTTCGCCAAGCACCACGGGAGAGGAGAAGGACTTGGGAGAGGGGGAGGGCTGCACCAAAGGCAAAGGTCAGAAGTCCTCCATCTCCCCCACTATATGTAGGAGCAAGGGAGAGGGGGGGAGGCGCAGCCTTGGCCCTTCCTCCAAGGAAGGGTGCGGCTAGGGAGGAGTCCCTCCTCCCCAAGGCACCTCGGAGGTGCCTTCCCCTTTTAGGACTCTTCCTTTCCTTATCCCTTTGGCGCATGGGCCTCTTGGGGCTGGTGCCCTTGGACCATATAGGCCAAGGCGCACCCCCTACAGCCCATGTGCCCCCCCGGGGCAGGTGGCCCCACCCGGTGGACCCCCTGGACCCTTCCGGTGGTCCCGGTACAATACCGGTGACCCCGAAACTTGTCCGGTGACCAAAACAGGACTTCCCATATATAAATCTTTACCTCCGGACCATTTCGGAACTCCTCGTGACGTCCGGGATCTCATCCGGGACTCCGAACAACGTTCGGTAACCACATACAAACTTCCTTTATAACCTAGCGTCATCGAACCTTAAGTGTGTAGACCCTACGGGTTCGGAAACCATGCAGACATGACCGAGACGTTCTCCGGTCAATAACCAACAGCGGGATCTGGATACCCATGTTGGCTCCCACATGTTCCACGATGATCTCATCGGATGAACCATGATGTCAAGGACTTAATCAATCCCGAATACAATTCCCTTTGTCTATTGGTACGATACTTGCCTGAGATTCGATCGTCGGTATCCCGATACCTTGTTCAATCTCGTTACCGACAAGTCTCTTTACTCGTTCCGTAACACATCATCCCGTGATCAACTCCTCGATAACATTGTGCACATTATGATGATGTCCTACTGAGTGGGCCCAGAGATACCTCTCCGTCACACGGAGTGACAAATCCCAGTCTCGATTCGTGCCAACCCAACAGACACTTTCGGAGATACCCGTAGTGTACCTTTATAGCCACCCAGTTACGTTGTGACGTTTGGCACACCCAAAGCACTCCTACGGTATCCGGGAGTTGCACAATCTCATGGTCTAAGGAAATGATACTTGACATTAGAAAAGCTTTAGCATACGAACTACACGATCTAGTGCTATGCTTAGGATTGGGTCTTGTCCATCACATCATTCTCCTAATGATGTGATCCCGTTATCAACGACATCCAATGTCCATGGTCAGGAAACCATAACCATCTATTAATCAACGAGCTAGTCAACTAGAGGCTTACTAGGGACATGGTGTTGTCTATGTATCCACACATGTATCTGAGTTTCCTATCAATACAATTCTAGCATGGATAATAAACGATTATCATGAACAAGGAAATATAATAATAATAAATTTATTATTGCCTCTAGGGCATATTTCCAACAGTCTCCCACTTGCACTAGAGTCAATAATCTAGTTCACATCGCCATGTGATTAACACTCATAGGTCACATCGCCATGTGACCAACATCCAAAGAGTTTACTAGAGTCAATAATCTAGTTCACATCACTATGTGATTAACACTCAATGAGTTCTGGGTTTGATCATGTTGCTTGTGAGAGGGGTTTTAGTCAACGGGTCTGAACCTTTCAGATCCGTGTGTGCTTTACAAATCTCTATGTCATCTCCTAGATGTAGCTACCACGTTCTATTTGGAGCTATTCCAAATAACTGTTCTACTTGGAGCTATTCTAAATTGTTGCTCCATTATACGTATCCGGTATCTCTACTCATAGCTATCCGGATAGGTGTCAAGCTTGCATCGATGTAACCCTTTACGACGAACTCTTTTACCACCTCCATAATCGAGAAAATTCCTTAGTCCACTAGCTACTAAGGATAACTTTGACCGCTGTCCTGTGATCCATTCTTGGATCACTCTTGTACCCCTTGACTGACTCATGGCAAGGCACATTTCAGGTGCGGTACACAGCATAGCATACTGTAGAGCCTATGTCTTAAGCACAGGGGACGACCTTCATCCTTTCTCTCTATTCTGCCATGGTCGAGCTTTAAGTCTTAACTTCATACCTTACAACTCAGGCAAGAACTCCTTCTTTGACTGATCCATCTTGAACACCTTCAAGATCATGTCAAGGTATGTGCTCATTTGAAAGTACCATTAAGCGTTTTGATCTATCCTTATATATCTTGATGCTCAATGTTCAAGTAGCTTAATCCAGGCTTTCCATTGAAAATCACTTTCCAAATAACCCTATATGCTTTCCAGAAATTCTACATCATTTCTGATCCATAATATGTCAACAACATATACTCATCAGAAATTCTATGGTGCTCCCACTCACTTCTTTGGAAATACAAGTTTCTCATAAACTTTGTATAAACGCAAAATCTTTGATCATCTCATCAAAGCAT
The DNA here is from genome assembly GCF_002162155.2 of Triticum dicoccoides. Classification (NCBI taxonomy): domain Eukaryota; kingdom Viridiplantae; phylum Streptophyta; class Magnoliopsida; order Poales; family Poaceae; genus Triticum; species Triticum dicoccoides. Next base: position 286,986,254 of record NC_041386.1, read on the forward strand.
ACATTCCAACTCCGAGATGCTTACTCCAGTCCTTAGAAGGATTGCTGGAGCTTTGCATACTTATTAGCATCTTTCAGGATTGACAAAACCTTCCGGTTGTATCACATACAACCTTTCCTCAAGAAAATCGTCGAGGAAACAATGTTTTGACATCCTATCTGCAAGATTTCATAAATAATGCAGTAACTGCTAACATAATTCCAACAGACTTTTAGCATCGCTACATGTGAGAAAGTCTCATCGTAGTCAACTCCTTGAACTTGTCGGGAAACATCTTAACGACAAGTTGAGCTTTCTTAATGGTGACATTTACCATCATCGTCTGTCTTCCTTTTAAAATCCATATGTACCTAACAGCCTTACGACCATCAAGTAGTTCTTCCAAAGTCTACACTTCGTTTTCATACATGGATCCTCTCTCGGATTTTATGGCCTTGAGCCATTTATCAGAATCCGGGCCCACCATCGCTTCTTCATAGCTCGTAGGTTCATTGTTGTCTAGCAACATGACTTCCAAGACAGGATTACGTACCACTCTGAAGTAGTACGCATCCTTGCCATCCCACGAGGTTTGGTAGTGACTTGATCTGAAGTTTCATGATCACTATCATAAGCTTCCACTTCAATTGGTGTAGGTGCCACAGGAACAACTCCCTGTGCCCTGTCACACACTAGTTGAAGAGACGGTTCAATAACCTCATCAAGTCTCCACCATCCTCCCACTCAATTATTTCGAGAGAAACTTTTCCTTGAGAAAGGACCCGATTCTAGAAACAATCCCTTATTGCTTTCGAATCTGAGACAGGAGGTATACCCAACTGTTTTGGGTGTCCTATGAAGATGTATTTATCCGCTTTGGGTTCGAGCTTATCGGCCTGAAACTTTTTAACATAAGCGTCGCAGCCCCAAACTTTTAAGAAATGACAGCTTAGGTTTCTCTAAACCATAGTTCATATGGTGTCATCTCATCGGAATTACGTGGTGCCCCTTTTAAAGTGAATGTGGTTGTCTCTAATGCCTACCCCATAAACTATCGCGGTAATTCGATAAGAGACATCATGGTATGCATCATATCCAATAGGATGCATTCATGATGTTCGGACACACCATCACACTATGGTGTTCCAGGCTGTATTAATTGTGAAACAATTTCCACAATGTCTTAATTCTGTGCCAAACTCGTAATTCAAATATTCATCTCTATGATCATATCATAGATATTTTATCCTCTTGTCACGACGATCTTTCAACTTCACCCTGAAATTACTTGAACCTTTCAATAATTCAGACTCGTGATTCATCAAGTAAATATACTCAACATCTACTCAAATCATCTGTGAAGTAGGAACATAACGATATCCACTACATGCCTCAACACTCATTGGACTGCACACATCAAAATGTATTACTTCCAGCAAGTTGCTTTCTGGTTCCATTTTACTGAAACCGAGGCTTTCAGTCATCTTGCCCATGTGGTATGATTTGCATGTCTCAAGTGATTCAAAATCAAGTGAGTCCAAACGGTCCATTTGCATGGAGTTTCTTCATGCATATACACCAATAGACATGGTTCGCATGTCTCAAACTTTTCAAAAATGAGTGAGTCCAAAGATCCATCAACATGGAGCTTCTTCATGCGTTTTGTACCGATATGACTTATGTGGCAGTGCCACAATTAGGTGGTACTATCTTATATCTTTTGGCATGAACATGTGTATCACTACGATCGAGATTCAATAAACCATTCATTTTAGGTGTAAGACCATTGAAGGTATTATTCAAATAAACAGAATAACCATTATTCTCCTTAAATGAATAACCGTATTGCGATAGACATAATCCAATCATGTCTATGCCCAACGCAAACACCAAATAACAATTATTTAGGTTTAACACCAATCTCGATGGTAGAGGGAGCGTGCGATGCTTGATCATATCAACATTGGAAATACTTCCAACACATATCGTCAGCTCACCTTTAGCTAGTCTCCGTTTATTCCGTAGCTTTTTATTTCGAGTTACTAACACTTAGCAACCGAACCGGTATCTAATACCCTGGTGCTACTAGGAGTACTAGTAAAGTACACATTAACATCCAATATACTTCTATCGACCTTGCCAGCCTTCTTATCTACCAAGTATCTAGGGTAATTCTGCTCCAGTGGTTGTTCCCTTTATTACAGAAGCACTTAGTCTCGGGTTTGGGTTCAACCTTGGGTTTCTTCACTAGAGCAGCAGCTGATTTGCCGTTTCATGAAGCATCCCTTTTTTTTGCCCTTGCCCTTCTTGAAACTAGTGGTTTCACCAACCATCAACAATTGATGCTCCTTCTTGATCTCTACTTTTGTGGTGTCAAACATCGCGAATATCTCAAGGATCATCATATATGTCCCTGATATATTATAGTTCATCACGAAGCTTTAGCAGCTTGGTGGTAATGACTTCGGAGAACTATCACTATTTCATTTGGAAGATCAACTCCCATTTGATTCAAGCGATTGTTGTACTCAGACAATCTGAGTACAAGCTCAACAATTGAGCTTTTCTCCCTTAGTTTGCAGGCTAAGAGAATCGTCGGAGGTCTTATACCTCTTGACGTGGGCACGAGCCTGAAATCCCAATTTCAGCCCTCAAAACATCTCACATGTTTCACGACGTTTTAAAACATCTTCGGTGCCTCAACTCTAAACCGTTTAACTGAACTATCACGTAGTTATAAAAATGTGTATGTATGATGTTCGCAACATCCACAGACCACGTTCGAGGTTCAGCACACTGAGCGGTGCATTAAGGACATAAGCCTTCTATGAAGCAATGAGGACAATCCTCAGTTTACGGACCTAGTCCGCATAATTGCTACTATCAACTTTCAACTAAATTTTCTCTAGGAACATAACTAAACAGTAGAACTAAAACGCGAGCTACGACATAATTTGCAAAATCCTTTTTGACTATGTTCAGGATAATTAAGTTCATCTTATGAACTCCCACTCAGATAGACATCCCTCTAGTCATCTAAGTGATTACATGATCCGAGTCAACTAGGCCGTGTCCGATCATCACGTGAGACGGACTAGTCAACATCGGTGAACATCTTCATGCTGATCGTATCTACCATACGACTCATGCTCGACCTTTCGGTCTTCTGTGTTCTGAGGCCATGTCTGTACACATGCTAGGCTCGTCAAGTCAACCTAAGTGTTTGCATGTGTAAATCTGTCTTACACCCGTTGTATGTGAATGTTGGAATCAAACACCCGATCATCACGTGGTGCTTTGAAACAATGAACTGTCGCAACAGTGCACAGTTAGGGGGAACACCTTCTTGAAATTTTAATGAGGGATCATTTTATTTACTACCGTCGTTCTAAGCAAATAAGATGTATAAACATGATAAACATCACATGCAATCAAATAGTGACATGATATGGCCAATATCATATTGCTCCTTTTGATCTCCATCTTCGGGGCTCCATGATCATCATCGTCACCGGCATGACACCATGATCTCCATCATCATGATCTCTATCATCGTGTCTTCATGAAGTTGTCTCGTCAACTATTACTTCTACTACTACTGCTAACGGTTAGCAATAAAGTAAAGTAATTACATGACATTTATGTTGACACGCAGGTCATAAATAAATAAAGACAACTCCTATGGCTCTTGCCGGTTGTCATACTCATCGACATGCAAGTCGTGATTCCTATTACAAGAACATGATCAATCTCATACATCACATATATCATTCATCACATCCTTTGGCCATATCACATCACATAGCATACCCTGCAAAAACAAGTTAGACGTCCTCTAATTGTTGTTTGCATGTTTTACGTGGCTGCTATGGGTTTCTAGCAAGAATGTTTCTTACCTGCGCAAAGACCACAACGTGATATGCCAATTGCTATTTACCCTTCATAAGGACCCTTTTCATCGAATCCGATCCGACTAAAGTGGGAGAGACAGACACCCGCTAGCCACCTTATGCAACTAGTGCATGTCAGTCGGTGGAACCAGTCTCACGTAAGAGTACGTGTAAGGTCGGTCCGGGCCGCTTCATCCCACAATGCCACCGAATCAAGATTGGACTAGTAACGGTAAGCATATTGAACAAAATCAACGCCCACTACTACTGTGTGTTCTACTCGTGCATAGAATCTACGCAATAGACCTAGCTCATGATGCCACTGTTGGGGAACGTAGCAGAAATTCAAAATTTTCCTACGTGTCACCAAGATCTATCTATGGAGAGACCAGCAACGAGGGGAAGGAGAGTGCATCTACATACCCTTGTAGATCGCTAAGCGGAAGTGTTCAAGTGAACAGGGTTGATGGAGTCGTACTCGTCGTGATTCAAATCACCGATGATCCTAGTGCCGAACGGACGGCACCTCCGCGTTCAACACACGTACAGCCCGGTGACGTCTCCCATGCCTTGATCCAGCAAGGAGAGAGGGAGAGGTTGAGGAAGACTCCATCCAGCAGCAGCACAACGGCGTGGTGGTGGTGGAGGAGCGTGGCAATCCTGCAGGGCTTCGCCAAGTACCACGGGAGAGGAGAAGGACTTGGGAGAGGGGGAGGGCTGCACCAAAGGCAAAGGTCAGAAGTCCTCCAACTCCCCCACTATATATAGGAGCAAGGGAGAGGGGGGGAGGCGCAGCCTTGGCCCTTCCTCCAAGGAAGGGTGCGGCTAGGGAGGAGTCCCTCCTCCCCAAGGCACCTCGGATGTGCCTTCCCCTTTTAGGACTCTTCCTTTCCTTATCCCTTTGGCGCATGGGCCTCTTGGGGCTGGTGCCCTTGGCCCATATAGGCCAAGGCGCACCCCCTACAGCCCATGTGGCCCCCCGGGGCAGGTGGCCCCACCCGGTGGACCCCCGGGACCCTTCCGGTGGTCCCGGTACAATACCGGTGACCCCGAAACTTGTCCGGTGACCAAAACAGGACTTCCCATATATAAATCTTTACCTCCGGACCATTCCGGAACTCCTCGTGACGTCCGGGATCTCATCCGGGACTCCGAACAACGTTCGGTAACCACATACAAACTTCCTTTATAACCCTAGCATCATCTAACCTTAAGTGTGTAGATCCTACGGGTTCGGGAACCATGCAGACATGACCGAGACGTTCTCCGGTCAATAACCAACAACGGGATCTGGATACCCATGTTGGCTCCCACATGTTCCACCATGGTCTCATCGGATGAACCACGATGTCAAGGACTTAATCAATCCCGTATACAATTCCCTTTGTCTATCGGTACGATACTTGCCCGAGATTCGATCGTCGGTATCCCGATACCTTGTTCAATCTCGTTACCGGCAAGTCTCTTTACTCGTTCCGTAACACATCATCCCGTGATCAACTCCTTGATAACATTGTGCACATTATGATGATGTCCTACCGAGTGGGCCCAGAGATACCTCTCCGTCACACGGAGTGACAAATCCCAGTCTCGATTCGTGCCAACCCAACAGACACTTTCGGAGATACCCGTAGTGTACCTTTATAGCCACCCAGTTACGTTGTGACGTTTGGCACACCCAAAGCACTCCTACGGTATCCAGGAGTTGCACAATCTCATGGTCTAAGGAAATGATACTTGACATTAGAAAAGCTTTAGCATACGAACTACACGATCTAGTGCTATGCTTAGGATTGGGTCTTGTCCATCACATCATTCTCCTAATGATGTGATCCCGTTATCAACGACATCCAACGTCCATGGTCAGGAAACCGTAACCATCTATTGATCAACGAGCTAGTCAACTAGACGCTTACTAGGGACATGGTGTTGTCTATGTATCCACACATGCATCTGAGTTTCCTATCAATACAATTCTAGCATGGATAATAAACGATTATCATGAACAAGGAAATATAATAATAATAAATTTATTATTGCCTCTAGGGCATATTTCCAACATGGCATAGGAAGTTATGGAGTAGAAGACACATTTTTATAAAATACCTAAATGTCCTAAATTAAATAAAACAGAAAAGGAAAAGAAATCAAAAGACAAAACAAAACTAGAAAGAAAAAAAGGCCCCCTGGCCAACTAGGCCAGACGACCCACCTCACCGGCCAGGCCGGCCCACCTGGCCCAGCCGGCCGACACGCCCGTGCCTTATCCCCATGAGGGGGAAACCCTAACCCGTAACCCCCCACTCCCCCACTCCCCCTCTCGCTCTCTCCTCCCTCTATCGATCTGGATCGGGATCGACCCCTATCCCGTCGCCCCCGACGCCCCACGGCCTCCCCCGCCGTCCCCCGTCGCCAGGCGCTCGCCGGACCCCGTCGACGCCGTCCCGACATCTCTCCCTCGCCTCCCCCTTT